>NC_056737.1:1090038407-1090088061 GCF_019279795.1 Protopterus annectens | reverse complement strand
AAAAAGGGGAAAATTCTCTGCATACTAAAGTTCAATGACAGTGTACTCCCAAACGTTATCATCCTAATTACTGGAAGAAGACATGAGAAAAGAAGAGTAAGCATGGATAGAAAAGAGATCTAAAGTTTTGCATAGGACAGTGATAATTGTTGGGATATCATAAAGAGTAGAGTAGTAATTCAAGGGAATGATTTTGGTGTATTGTTGGGTTGCAAGATACCATGCAGTGGCAGGGGAAGTAGGTGAAAGAAACGTTAGCTAACTGTGTGTGTGTACTTAGGATATAAAGCTAAAATTTAGGAGAAGGGATTGTAAAGAAGCTGTGAAATGTTACTACTTCTAGTACACTTGGTTTAGATTTCGATTTTCATTTTCTAGTAACTTTTTTTGGCAGCCACCACAATTAAACTCAGCAACGCCTTACTATGTCTAGGCAATTCTGATTCTTTATCATAGCTCAAAAAATAATTTCCTTCATTATACCAATTTGTTCACGTAATATCTCTGGCAGAGTAGACTGGAGGGAATTTTTTTTTAAGTGTGCCAAATTAATTTATACTTCCAAAATATATATTCTCAGTTCAAAACGATAAACCAAGCAATATTTGTGTGCAATTCCAAAGACCACAATGAAACAAATGATTTTAGCGCTTTCATTCACTGGATTTATTACGTGAACTTACTCAGAAAAAAACAATCCCACATACCCATCCTTCCTTATATACTAATAACTATAAAATCACAGGAAATGACATCAACAAATCATTAAACAATTAGATTGGTTTATCGTTTTGAGTTTGGTCCTTGGTTCTTGTTGAGTGTTTCAATTTGTGTGCAGTTTTTGGGTGCCTCTGAATCGTCGAATCAAGAAAGTCTCTTGAATGTGTCCATATATCCAGTTCCTGAAAGCTATGGTAGTTCCTTAAAATCGAATCATCAGGAAGATTTAATTGCAACTATAGTGAGGATTGTTAAAGAAAGCTTGAGTGGTTACATCCCCCTGTGCATCAACATAGTTTAGCCTGTTTGGGAAACGAACAGACGTCACCACGTTTGAATATAGGAAATGGCAGACTGAATTCATGGCGGCGAAGGATGCAACGCCAAAGTCAGAGAACAAATTATTCGGAAAGAAACTAATGTAGTGGATTATGTCAGTAAGACGTCTGATAATCCGTTTTCTGTGGTAGAGGTGACTGGTTCAAAGGCACAAGTAAGTAAGCAAAACAATAACAGTTATACAGAAAGTGTGACTTGTAAAAAAAAACATTTATGAACTTGAAAGAATGTTTTTTAAATATGTATCTTTGGAACTAGAAATAAAATATCTTAAAGAATGTATTAACAGAAAAATAGTGCCGCAAGGCTTACGAACAGCTAAATTTCCTAATTGTATAACACCAGGTGATGAACTAAGCAGAAATTTAATTGAGTTATACAATAACACCGGCATGAGTATGATGCATTTTTTATCAGCACATTATCAAAAGGAAACTGTTGTTATTAAAGAAAAGATCAAGACTTTGGATGAAATGATAAAAAACTTTGATTACTTTAGAGACTTTTTAGTCCTTTACAATGGTGTGGAGGCGAAGGCCGACAGATACAGGGCTACTATAGTTTCAAGGAAGCAGAACAAACTGAGAAAAGACATCAAAGCATATCAAATGAATGAGGCTTATGTTGTTTCTGAAAAAACATCTGATAATCAGAGAGTTGTTTGTGATGGAAATAGTAGTGGTATTTTGAGACAAACATCTGAAATTAATACCAATACAAAATCACAAACAATAATAAGAGTCAAGTGGCTGAAGATATCTTGCTAACAGATGTTGTAAGGGATGGGAATGTAACAACACCTGTTAATGATATAGTTTTCACCGACAATGACACTCAAATTAGTTATGCGCGGGCTGTTTCCCCAACCCATTCAAGGGCAAAGTCAAGGCCCTTTTCCGTTGAACAACCAACAAAACAAAAAGACTCTGAAATGGTACAACACCACTCAATACAAAGGGAAAGGAAAGGGGAAAGGGAAAAATCAAAACCACAAAAAAATCCAAGTAGTAACAGAGAATTGTGAATCACATAAAACAGAAGACTTTTGTATTAATGTTGTAAATTTGTCTACTGTTGTTTTGTCGAATGATGTGGAAAATGTTTTGAAAAAAGGTTTTTCCTTTATACCCAATAATCATATGCATTTAGGAAGACTTTTGGTTGATTTTAGACTTTGAGAAAGTTGAATTTGAGTTATATCATGCAAGATATTGTTAAATTTTCTGATTGTACACCAGATAAGAAACCAAAAAAATCAAGTACTTTCAATCCCCCACTTCAAACTACTTTGCAAGTGTTTCAAAATGAGTGTGAAAGTGATTTTAGAAATGTCCATTACCATGAATATCATGAGAATCTGACTTTGGAAGAAAAAACTGCTTTAGAAGACCTTTGTATGAATTCAAATATTAGAATAATGAAAGCAGACAAAGGTGGGAAGATAGTTGTTATGAACACTAAAGATTATGATAGGTCTATACTAGCTATGTTGGGAGACATCAATACTTACAAGAAAGTAAATATACAGGATGTGAAAAACAGCTATCTTAAAGTGGATACAGTGTTATTTGATATGTTTAGCCAGGGTGAGTTGGATCATGAAAGTTATGAATATTTAATAGTGGAATATCCAAAATTAGCTTCTTTTTTGGTATTCCCAAAATACAGGCAAACCAGGTCAATCCACCCTTTAGGCCAATTATTTCTGCTAAGCATTCAAAAACTGAAAATATATCTACTTGGTTAGACTATATTTTAAATCCAATAGTACAAAAATCACAATTCTATCTAAGAGATTCATGGCATTTACTAGAAAATTTACAAAGTTTAAATGTTTCATTGGAGTCCACTAGATTTGGTACTTTGGATGTCAAGTCTTTGCACACTTCCATAAGTTTAGATCAAGGAATTGAATATCTAAGAGAATATTTAACAAAAAAATACAGATTTTGTTGGTACAAAGGTTAACCCTATTTGTAGTCTAATGGAGTTAGTTTTCAACAACAATTTTTTCAGATTTAATAAGAATATTTATCAGCAGATATCGGGTGTGGCTATGGGAGCAAGAGTAGCTCCAGCCTTTGCAAATCTTGTAATGGCTAATTGGGAATTAAAATTTCTCATTAAACATTTTCACTATTCCAAAATACAGGCTTACTATAGATTTATTGACTATTTGTTTTTTCTATGGACAGGTACACAAGATGAATTTTTGGAAATGGTGGAGGATCTAAACAGAACTACAAATTTTCTTGAATTCAAAATAAGTGGATTTGGAGAATGTATTTCGTATTTAGATGTATATTTAAGTTTAAATAGAGATATGAATACATTTGTTAGTAAAGTACACAGAAAGGAGATGAACCTATAAGGTATTTGCTAATCAGTACCTACACAAGGATAGTTTACACCCTTGTACATATGAAGAAGGGTGTTATTAAAGGTCAGATTATAAGATTAAGTAGATTGACTACAGATGATGATACGTTTAAAATTGAAACATCATTTCTTAGAGCATTATTTCTTCAGAGAGGATATGACTTAGATTGGTTGAAGAAGATAGAAAAGGAAGTTTTGTTATTGAGACAAGGTGTTGCTAAGCCAATTCTTAAATCTGTAGATATTTGTGTAGGTCCTGTATCAAAAGCTACCACTCTTAAGGATAATTATAAAGCAGCCTTTCCTATACCCATAGTGAATGAGATGTGGTGTATAAAGGAAATTATAGTTAATAATTGGAAAAGTATTGTTAGGAAACAAGGATTTGTTAGCTAAAATAGGTCTAAAACCACAATTTACTTACAAAAAGGTGTCAAATATAAAGTCTATGGTAGAGTCTGATAACAAGGTGGTTAACATGACTCCAAGAATAGTAAGTACGAAAAAGGGTACTTTTGCTTGTAAAAACTGTAAGCAATGTAGATATATTAGTAACAGCTCATTTGTGACTTTGAAACATGCGAATTACACCATATGGGCAAAGATTATTTTAATTGTAATACTGAACTAGTTGTTTACATTGCTTGTTGCTCTTCATGTGATCATTATTACATAGGGAAAACTAAAAGAGCATTAAAACGCAGAATTTATGAGCACAATTTGGCCATTAAAAAAAAGGACAAAAACAACTCTTTGGCAAAACATGCTCTTATTTGTAAAAACTTTAAGAAGTTTGTATTTACAGTAGTAGAAAAGGTAAAAGAAGTTCCATTTGGAGGTGATTTGAATAATATGTTGGAATGTAAAGAAACACTTTGGCAGTTATTTTTGGGGGCTGATAAAATACCAGGATTAAATGAGTCAATAAACCTGAAATGTTTTCTGGTGTACAAATAAGTTTATGGTGTGATAACATATATACTTTTCGCACGTGGAAGTCACATATACATGTGTATTTTTAGATATGTGCAGATATCACATGAATTTTTTATTGATGGCACATTTAAAGTAATTGTATTTATTATGTAGTAATTATGTTATATTATTCATTAATTGTTTAATGATTTGTTGATGTCATTTCCTGTGATTTTATAGTTATTAGTATATAAGGAAGGATGGGTATGTGGGATTGTTTTTTCTGAGGAAGTTCACGTAATAAATCCATTGAATGAAAGCGCTAAAATCATTTGTTTCATTGTGGTCTTTGGAATTGCACTCGAATATTGCTTGGTTTATCGTTTTGAGTTTGGTCCTTGGTTCTTGTTGAGTGTATATATTCTCAGTTACTTTTTTTCTTCCCCATCACACCTCCAACATTTGCAAACTACCCGATGAATAATTCTTTGTGGAGTCTGCTTGAGGTATAAAAATATTTATGTAAATGCTTCCAAGCAAAAAATCCTAAATCCTCTACACTGTACTGCATATTTGGGAGTCATACAGATATCCCCCTTGTTTCTTTGTGAATTGCTTTATCCAAGCTCTCTTCCCAATCCTTTCTAACCTCTCTTCCCAATCCTTTCTAACCTCCTCCAACGGATTCCTAAAGTTATCATGCAATACTTTACATGCCCTGTTAATTTCCCTTTTTTAACAGTGGCTTCTGTTCTAGACTCAAATAAAAACTCTAGCAGTGCTGGTGTTTCACTTAGTATCCCCTTTTCCTTTCTCTTTGTCTATACTTGGATAACAATCCTTGGTAGGGAAGGCAGTATTTAGCCTGCAGTCCAAATGTATTCTTGGTCTCTTCCCATTCTATTACCCTTTCCTCTCTAATTACTTACTCCCAATACCTTGGCTCCATTGACAGTTTTCATCAGTAAATTCCAGACCCCTCTTGCCTATTCTCTCTGCCCCTAACTGCAGTAATCCCTATCGGCAGAATCTCCTTTCTCATGTTGGTTTAGTTCTTAGAATATTTTCTGCTACTTTACATTATATTCTGTATGGTTACTGTTATTCTCCTGAAGGATCTGCATCCAAAATCCCATTCTCTCTCCTTATTTCTTGAGCTTCCCCAGTTTTATCATCACCCCTTTCCACTTTGAATTATAACTTTCTCCTTGTGCTATGTATAAGAGACAACTATGTAGCTCTTCCATATCCCTTCAAATTATATAATCCCAAACCACCTTGTTCTATTAGAAGGATAAATTTATCACACTTGACTTGCCCCCCTCGCCCTCCCCTCCCAGATAAAAATCCTTTAACTCTATTAATTGATATGCATAACTTCTCAATAAAACTATGCCTGTCCTGTGCATATAACTAAAGGGAATAAAACATTTTTACTGCTTGTTATCTTACTATCCATGTAAGATAAAAGAGAGCTTCCATTTTCTCAGTTTTGTATTCTCTTCTGTTTAGTCTCTTTCCAGATATCTTTAGCTGCCATAACAGAATCCGTTTCTGCCCATACTCTTAAGTACTTCATTTTATCATGTCCACATAAATAGGGGTATTTCTGAACCAATTTGTGAAAGTACATGATTTACAGCCATTGCCTTTGTTTTATCTTCATTAATTTTGTATCCCAAAAAGACATGAAACGATCGCAGAGTATGTTCCACAACAGTGAATTGTCATTTTCTGTTTTTTTTTAATCAGGTACAAAATATTATCCTCTGCAAATAAAGCCAACTTATCTTTATTACCATAGCAATTACACCCTTGAATTTCTGAATCCCTTATTGTCTTAGCCAATGCTTCAAATACAATGCAAATAATACCTCCTGTCTGGTTCCTCTGTTCAAACGGAACTTATCAGAGATGGCCTCCCTACTTAATTTTCACCTCTGATCCTTCCACATCACTGTGGTTTGTCTGTAATCACCTGAAGTCCTGGGGACCACAGAAGCAGATTTTAAGGCATGGATCACAGCCAACATTTCTTACATTTACCTTGCACATTACCCCAATTTGAAACAAACCCCATGTGAAATCTAAGCATCCATAGTTATAGATTGGCTTGGAGGTAGAGCAGAAAAGTACAGTTGTGCAAGCTGAACTTACCATAACAGCAGATGTGTGAATGATCACTACTACAGTTTCCTTAGCTATGTGGGTTATATCATGCCACGGATAAAATGGACAGCTTGCAAAGCTTCAGGGCACCTTCTACATGATCACACTGTGAAGTAGCTCGAACTGAGCTGACTAAAAGACAAGTTTGGGTGCAAAGCCCTTCAGAGCTTTCCTGCAGCAAAAAGAGGGAGGCTGAGCCCTGAATGTTCTATGCTAGGAGCAGCAAAACATAGATGTCCACATCCTGGCATAAAAACACACCACAAAACATGGGTGATGGAAGAAGCAAGACATAACTGCAGCAGTGGTTATTCGAACATCTATTATGGTGCATTCAACTTGTACAACTGTACTATGTTTACTATACTGATCACCACCGCAATAGTATTAGCTATATGGGTACATTATCATAGCTAACTACATATGGGAGGTGGAAGGAAAGGAGTCCAGGAACCCCAGAAGACTAGTCCTACCAACGCTTGCTTTGGACCTAGAGAAGGAATCAAATGTGTAGTGCTTTGTAAAAATACATACAAGGGACTAGCAACAGCTTCTAGAATATTTCTAGAAATCAATCCTTTCCAAAAAGCAATAGATGCAGCCAAGGCCCTGGTAGAAATGTCTTGATCCTGCCTGGAATAGATCTCTTATGGTGAGTGTAGACAACCATTTGAAAATTGTCTCTTTTGACACAGGTTGTCCCTTCTTACCTTCACAATAAATGAGCAAGTAACCCGAAGATCTGAGAGAGTTCTGTCAAGACAGCACTACAGTTGCCTGTGGACATCCAAGGTATGGCGTATCCTTTCTCCCTCAATTTCAGATTCAGTAAAAAAAACAGAAGTATGGATGGCTTAAAGTAAATTTGGATACCACTGTAAGCATAAAAGGAGAATTACTTCTCAAAGAAATCCTGCTCCCATGGGAAACGAGGTAAGGCTGACTCATTTTAAGAGCTTGCAACTCAGACACTCTTCTTGCAGAGATCAAAGTAATCAGTAAACCTGTTTTCTATGTTAAGAACCTCAAGTCAGCCAGATTAGCTGGTTCAAATGGAGCAAGTGTTACCTTCTTAACACGAAAATTAAGATCTTAAGGGGGGACCACCAGTTTACTTGGTGACCTCTTATCCAAAATCCCTGTCAAGAACATTTTGACATGATACTGTCTTTAAAGGGGAGGATCTACAGTCAGACATGCTGAAATGTACGATAAATGAACCTTGACAGAGGAGTAAGAAAGCCCATAGTACAGTAACTTGCACAAATATTGTAAAACCAGAAAATTACTAGTCCTGAATGGGTGCTCGTTAAGTTGTTGGCTCCAACTAGAAAACCTTTTCTAGTAGCAGGCTTTCTCACCTCCATTAGTATTTGACAGATGTCTTCCATAAACAGGTGCCTAAAAGGAATTAAGATCTTATCATCCAGGCAGTCAGTTGAAAATGACAGATGTCAAGAGTGTATCAAACACTCCTGTTCTTGTTTGAGTAGATCCAGTCTGTGAAGAAGCTTGGGGTAACTGCCCCTAGCCATTTCCAAAAGGGAGAACCACAGCTGCCTAGCCATAAGGGTGTCACCACAATGATCTTGGTTGGAGGATTTCTTCTGAATCTTCAGCAGTACCCTAGATATCAGGGAAAAGGGTGGAAAGGCATATACGAACATTCATGTCCAAAGAAATGAAAAATGCATCCGTCTTCCAGGCCTTCTTGCATGGAGATCTGGAACAGAATTTTGCCAACTGACTGTTCAAAGATGAGGCAAATGGTCTACTTGAGGAATTCCCAACATATGGATCAAAAGTTGGAAGACCCCCAGATCTAGTTTCCATTTGTTAGAGTCTGTCCTGGTCCTGCTCAGCGTGTCAGCCACACAAGTTTGCTCTAATAGAATCTAAGATGCCTGTAGAGTGAGACTGTGCTATGGTTCTAGACTGCAAGCTAACGTGGCTAGTCTGCAAAGGGGGCATGACCTGGTTCCCCCTTGCTTGTCTATGTACCACAACTGCGGTAGTGTCTGAAACCACTCTGAAGAGGTCTTGGGACCAAGGCTGGTTCAGAGAGTTGAGTGCCTTGATCAGGACAAGGCTCTCCTAGATATTTATGTGCTTGTGTCTGTCCTTAGTTTCCTGTAGCCCTCCACTTCTATCCCTCCTGAAACTGCTCTCCAAGCAAAATTTCAAGAGTCTGTTGTGACTGACTGCTTTGCAGCAGGGAGGCCTGGATTTAAAGATATCTGTTCTCTCTACTCAAGGATTTTTCTTCCAACAAACACCAGGACTGGGATTTGAAAAGATAAAAGGTGTTGATGAGGAGACCAAACAGATTTCAGATACTACTGAATCTTTCTCATGTGGAATCTTGCCAGGGTATCATGAGAACTATAGATGCCATTAGACACAAAATCCTGATGTATTCCCTCGGACTGATGGACGTCTGAGTGGAAAACTTTAACTATCTAAATAAGGATCCATTTTTCCTTGGGAAGAAAAGCTTTTTGAAATGAGAGGTCTAGTTGACATCCCAAGAACACAAGTAAAGAAAGAATTTTGACTGTTCTCTTGGAATCCCAGCTTGTGTAAGGGATCTTTTACCCAAGAGAGAGAGATTCCTGACACTCTGAAAAAGACTCTGCAAAGATAAGCAAGTCATCTAAATATGGAAAAATGTGGATACCCTGTAATCTGCAATGAGCTATAGGTAGAGTTAGACACCTTACAAACACTCTTGGTGAAGTGGATAGTCTAAAAGTTAAGGCAGAGAACCAATAATGTGTTTCAGATCTACAAAACCTCAAGAAATGTCTGAAGTCTGGATGAATAGGGATGAAATGTTAAGCACTGTACAAGTTTAGAGTTACCAGGAAACTTGAAAGAGGAAAAAATGGGTAACATTTTGAATTAGAGCACTACTACAAACAGTTTAGGAAAAAGAAATACCCAGAACTGGTCTCCAAGCATTTTCTTTCTCTGGCACTTGGAACATCCTTTAATAAAAACACTTTCCCACTTGAGGATGAAGAACTGGATCTATCAGACCTTGAAGAACTGGATCTATCAGACCTTGAGAGAACATGTAATTTAGAACCAGAGGAAACAAGAGTCTGCTCTGGAGGATGAGGAATGACCCCGTGGAAGGAAGTAATTTCCTTCCACTGACATCTGTAATCTTGATGAATGGAATTCAAAACTCATCTGTCTGAAGCAATCTGTTGCCAAAGAGAAAAATGGAGATTAAGACTTTCTGGAAGAAAAAGGGAGCCAGGGTAGGAGAGGGTCACAAGGTTTCTTGACTAGTTATTCAGACATACTGGACTGCCCTTGGTTTTGGGTGGTTACAGGCTTCTTTTTGGCACTTCCTTGCTATTCCTTCTTAAACGCCAGTTTATCTAAATTCTGTTGAGACTATATATTGCAAATCACATAGAAAATGTAGGAATTGGGGGAAAAGTACATGCAGAATAATGTTTTGGAGGAATAAGGTTTAAGAGAAGGCATAAATTGAATGGGCTATGTAATGTCTGACTGACAATGACGACTGTATGGAAGATTATAGGTGATTGAGAATGTTTGCAGCCAAAAACGTCAATATGGTTTTAGTTTACGTAAATGTATGACTATGTCATAAGTGATAATTCAATAAAGATTTTTCTCATTTGAAAATGGAAGAGGAGAAAGGAAATCCCTTGGACAATTTTGAAAAGGAAAGTTGAAAAAAAGATTTTCTGGATCAGCTTGCCTCTTTCATCGCCCTTTTTTATCAGCTCTGCAGCCGAGGGGCCAAACACAATCTCTATCCAAGACAGAATTTAAAATCTCATGCTAACATCTGAAAGGTTCTGAGAAATCAACCATGCAAACCTTCTTAAAACAGTAACAGAGGCCATTGTCCTTGAAGTAGTATTAGCAGAGGCATACGCACACTGCAAACAGTGATTAGTGACCTGTGGAAAAGAACTAAGCTATTTAAAACAGATTTTTTCACACAAGAAGAAAACTGCAGATAAAATATTCCTCAAAGTTTGTTCTGACAAATTATAAAATGAACATATGAACTTGACAATTCAACATTCTGATAACTAAAGTTGCTCTGACAAATTATAAAATTAACATATGAACTTGACAATTCAACATTCTGATAACTAAAGTTGCTGAAGTATCACTTTTTTCCCATACCCATCAATAACTTTCCAATCCTTATCAGAAAGGGTAGGATTGCAATCAAGTGTTTAGCAGCAGTGGGATCAACTAAGGCTAGAACTGTTGGGTCACGTTTGGTTGGGACTAGTGTATAAAAATTTAAAACACTGAGGAATTTTACATATCCTATCTGCCTTTTTTGGGGAATCTGGCTGACCAACAGTGAAACTGCAGGCATAACATATACATCCTCTAAAGCTGACAAAAGACGAGGAATCAATGTAGGTTATGGAATAGCCTTCAGTAATAACTCACAGTATTTTCTGAGGGACCGAGTAACCTGTGTTCTCCTACTGAATTCACTGGAACATTCTAGCCATAGTTTCAGAGAAAAAGAAACCCCCGCATGAAGCATCAGAAACTGAGCTCTCCTCGGAGTCTAAATCAGACATTTGAGAGAAAAAAATTGAATGTGTCCTATATCTTTGTTTTCAGATTCACAGTCTTGAATCTCCTCATCAAAAGAAGGATTCTTTATCAGAAACTACTTTACAAGGAGAAACAATAGTCTAAATTAAACCCTGAGACAGACCTGGTAAACTACTATCTAAACATAACTGAGGAGTAGATACAGTCTTGGTTTTCTGTTTCTTTTGTGCAGGAAAAATGGGGCCAACCATGTTACTAATAGCAGCAGCTGCTTCCCCAGGGATGGGGACAGCATTCTAACATTAACTCTCCCAGGACTGACCAGAGTGATTCTCCCTTGCCCACTGAGGGGACTCCAAAAGCCAGAGAGGACATGGCTAACCCTCAGTCCATAGAGGCTGCATATGCAATACCAGAGGGATCTGGGGTAAAAGAAGAGTTGTCTGACATACAACAAATGCTCAGAGCAGAGTCACCCACCTGCAGGCGAGTCAAACTGTTAGCCTGCTGTGGTGGTAATGGCTGCTTGCTTAACTTTTTCTTTTTGCGGCTGGAAGACTGACCATGGGACCGGTAGTCTGTTTCATGGTCAAGCTGAAAATTGTGTCTTTTTCCCAGGGAAGAAAAGCAGCGAATGTCGGTAAAACTACCAGTCCGCAAACATTTTTTTTTGTTTTTAATTTTTGACAAGAAAAAAAAAAAAAAAAAAACTTACACTATGCCAGTCCCACCAAGGAAAAAGACAATTTCTCCATAGAAAATGTTTTCAGTTACTTTACATTGTTCTTAAAACAGACAGACAAAAAAACAAAAAAAAAAAAGAGAGAGCGCTCCATTTACAGTATGCTACAATCTTGAAACAGTCCGTTAAAACACAACACTCCTAGCTTTAAAATAACTTTCCTGAAATGGAAAGTAATAAATCATCAATATATTTAAGAAAATGGAAGGTTACCCCCCAAAGGGGACTTTTCTGCCTCGCAAAAGAAAGCATAAGCCGACCAGTGTTCCTCAGAAGGCTCAGAGTAGCATACTATTTGGCAGCAGTAAAGCTCTGAAGGGCTTCGAGCCAAATTATAAATTATGTAGTTACCATAACTTGGCATCTATGTTGTCCTCTTTCCTTCTTCATGACTGAGTCATGGATCTGACTCGGAAGCATTTCTACAGACTAGGCTCCAAGTCTCAAGCTCCTCCCTTTGCCCACCCATCTCAGATAGAGTTTGCTGCCCAAAAATTTACAGAGAAAGAAGAGGTAACCACTACACAGGACAAAAAGAACCAGAGACTCAAACAGAGCAGAGGTTCCCAATAATTCCGGAGATCAGCTAGGACACACAAGAAGGGGAGGTTTGAAGAATGAAAGAGGACAACACAGATGCCAAGTAATGGTAAGTACATAACTTATAAATCTGATGCTGTCCCTTTCATTCTTCCTCATGGCTGGGTCAGAGTCCTGAGCTACAAACAGCCCTTGGTGGCCTCAATGAAGGATATGCCGAAGCACAGCAGAACCAAAGGAAGGCCGGTTTCTGGAAACAATGTCCAATTTGTAATGAGTCACAAAAGTATGACCTTTAGACCAGGTGGCTGCAGCGCAAATCTCAACTGAAGTTCTGGAGGAAAAAGCTGATGATGTAGCCATAGATCTAGTTGAGTGGGCTTTAGGAGGCTGGGGTAATTGAGGGCTGCTTCTGGAATAAAAAGTAGAGATGTAATTTGTAATCTAATTAGCAAGAGTTACTTCTGAAACTGCTTGGCCTAGACAACTGGCTGAAAAGGATACAAATAACTGAGAAGGTTTCTAAGCTGTTTTGTCCTGTGGAGGTAAAAATGTAGTTGGGTATGAACATCTTAAAAGGTGCAGTAACTGTTCTCCCTTGTTAGAAAAATTGGGAAAGACGACTAGTAATTGGATGGACTGATTTAAGTTAACCTCAATGGCCACTTAAGGCATAAAGGGGGGATTGGTGCAAAGGGAAAAAAAGAAGTTATGTACCTACCATAATGCTCCAAGTTAGTTGTCCTTCATCTCGCCTTCCTTCTTGCTAGATGGGTTAGGAGCCGATCCTCGGCTCCGACTTGGCCACTTACTATAGCTCAAGAGCTCTTTACCGGCTCAAGGCTACTCCCTATCTCAGAATGCCCAGCGTCAGCTACCCAGATCTCATTTGAGATAGCTCAAACTAGACACAATTATAAAAAATAATCCATTAATAGACCTAGATATACAGTTAATTGCCATGGTTTGGTTGGGAAGCAACTAATAACAAATCAGCCAGTGAAACGATTGAGAAACTCCTCTCAATCCTCAAGGAAGGGAGACGGAGGGAGGGACACAAGAAGGAAGGCGAGATGAAGGACAACTAACATGGAACGTTATGGTAGGTACATAAAGTACAGTTTTGTACCTACCATAAATGTAGATGTCCGAGAGGAATGCATCTGCAGTCTTTACAAATGGGTTGTCCTGTCGTCAGGCAGCCCTTCGGTCGGCCGGATTCCAAAGTCTGGGTCTGGCTTCGGCTGGTGTCGCACTTCACCCGACGTCATTGTGGCAGTTATTCGGGTATAAAGGCATCAGCCGACGCCATTTTCCTCAGTGTTTCTTGCCCCAGATGCCAGGTGCCCTCTTGGATGGCTAAATTTGGATAAATGCCAAAGTTTCCAAATAGTAGAGAGCAAACACATAAAATAAGCATGTATGTACATATATACAAACAAATACACCATAATAGATCCCCCCCAAGCTAGCTGTAGATTGGCAAATACCCTAGGAGTACCTCAGAGGGGAAGGAGTGTGGGTAATCCTGACTGCAGATGCATTCCTCTCGGACATCTACATTTATGGTAGGTACAAAACTGTACTATGTCCTTCAAGGATGCATCTGCAGTCTTTACAAATGGGTAGAATACCATAGCTAAACTAGGGGAGGAGGAAATGAGAAGAGATTATGGTGTAGCTAGGATCCCTTGCAAAACAGCAGTGGCAAAGCCAGCACAGGATCTAGAGTATAAAGGTAAGTTATAATGCTTGGCAAATGTATGCACGGAGGTCCAAGTAGCAGCCTCTATAATGTCCTTGGTAGCCACTCCTCGTAAGAAAGCTGTGGTAGTGGCTGTAGCCCTTGTGGAGTGAGGCCTGATGTTCTCTGGAGTTTTCTTTCCATGGTAGGAGTAACAAAATCTAATACAATTTCCTATCCATTTGGAGATTGTCCGTTTAGAAATAGGTTTTCCTTCCTTTCCTGCTGCATATGCTACCAGAAGCTGGTCAGTCTTTCTATTGTTTTTTTGTCCTGTCCAGGTAGTAGCGTAATTGTCTGTGTACATCCAAGGTATGTAAAAGCCTTTCTCCCCTGTTCTGTGGGTTGGGGAAGAATGTAGGAAGGTGGATAGCCTGATTTAAAGATACTCTGGATACCACCTTAGGCATAAATGTAGGATTTGTTCTCATGGACACTCTGTCTTGATGGAAGATTAGGAAGGGTTGTACTGCCATTAATGCTTGTAGTTCAGAGACCCTTCTTGCTGAAGTTATTGCCAGCAGGAAAGCAGTCTTCCAGGATAAGTATTGTATTTCTGCTGTTGCTGCTGGTTCGAAAGGGGGAAGAGTCAGTTTTTCTAGCACAAAGTTCAAGTCCCAAGCGGGCAATGGAGGTTTCCTGGGAGGTTTTACATTTTTGATTCCTCTCAGAAACTGTCTGAGCAGAGGGTGCGAGAAGACAGGAGGATCCAAGCTGTACTCTGCTGAAATAGCTGATGCATGTATCTTGATGGAGGAATAGGACAGGCCTGTATGGAAGAGCTCCGCCAAGTACTCCAGGATGTTGGCTATGTTCACCAGTGTCACATCGTGCCCTTTTGCAGTACTCCAGATGAGATATCTTTTCCATTTTGCTGCATAATTCTTTCTTGTTGAAGGTCTACGAGCCTCCAGGATTATGTCTTTAACCCTTTGTGATAAATTCGGGTTAATTGCTGTTATGTAATGTTCCAGGCAGTTAGCTGCAGAGTTTTTAAGTTTGGATGCAGAATGTTGTAGTTGTTCTGTGTCAGCAGTAATGGGATCAGGGGCAGTGTCCATATTTGTCCCCGGGACATGCTCCTCAGAAGTGGATACCAATGCTGTCTTGGCCAGTCCGGGGCTATCAGAATGATCCTCGGACGTTCCTCTTTGATCTTGAGAAGCACCTTGTGCATCAAAGGTAGTGGTGGGAATGCGTATGCTGTCAGGCTTTTCCAACTGAAGGATAGGGAGTCCACCTTCCAAGCAAGTGGGTGGTAAGTCCTTGTGCAGAATTTCTTCAACTGGTGATTGAAAGGGGATGCAAACAAGTCTATTTGTGGTAATCTCCATTCTCTTGTGATGGTTTTGAAGATGTCCGGATGCAGCATCCATTCGTGGGCATCTGTTGTAGTTCTGCTTAATATGTCTGCTAGAATGTTTTCCTTCCCTGGTACATAAATTGCCTGTAACTGAATGTTGTAGCTCAGAGCCACATCCCATAGGTCCAGTGCCAACCGGCATAGAGGGTATGAGTGTGTGCCTCCCTGTTTGTTGATGTACCACATAACTGTGGTGTTGTCTGTCCTTATCATCAACTGGCCTTCTTGGAGAAAAGGTCTGAATGCCTGGATTGCCAATTTTACTGCCATCATTTCTTTTAGATTTATGTGTAGATGCAGCTGGTCTTGAGCCCATAGGCCTTGAAAGCACTTGCCCACCATGTGTGCCCCCCAACCGAGGTCTGAGGCATCTGTCGTGATGGTTTGTTTTGGTTGACTTTTGCAGAAGGGCAGTCCTGTGTTTGATTGACAGGCCTGAGCCCACCATAAGAACTCTTGCTTCAGGCATGGAATTATTGGAATTTTGGTTTCTAGGCTGTGCTTGTGCTGAGACCACAAATTCTTTAGGTACCACTGCAGCTTTCTCATATGCAGCCTGGCATGAGGTACCAGAATTATGCAGGATGCCATGAAGCCTAGAGCTTGTAGCACTTTTCTTGCAGTTAGATGGCTCTGCTTTGTCAATGCCAAGAAGTAGAGAGGAAGTTGCTCTTTCTTTTCTGCAGTTAGAAATGCCATTTGTTTTGATGTGTCCAGTTCTGCACCCAGAAAGGTTATTCTTTGGGATGGAATCAGCCTTGACTTTTTTGTATTGACTGTATATCCCAGGGCTTGCAGCAGGTAGATGACTCTCTGTAAATCTTCTGTGAGTTTGTTTTGTTGTCCGCTTGTATCAGGCAGTCGTCTAGGTAGGGATAAATTTGAATTCCTGAAGTCTGCAATGAGCGATTACTGATGCCAGGCATTTCGTGAACACTCTGGGCGCAGTAGATAAGCCAAAGGGCAATGCTGAGAATTGATAATGCTCTGATCCTGCAAGAAATCTGAGGTATCTTCTGCAAATTGGTCTTATGGGGACGTGCAGGTATGCCTCCTTGAGATCTAGAGTTACCAGCCAAGACTCCTTGCCCAGCATGGGAAGAAGCTGCTGTAGGGTCAGCATTTTGAATTTTGGGACAATGAGGAAAGTGTTTAAAGCGAACAGGTCTAGAATAGGTCTCCATTTGTTTTCTTTTCTTGGTACCAGGAAAAGCCTGGAGTAAAATCCCTTCCCTTGCTCCAGAAGCGGTACCTTTTCCACAGCTCTCATTCTTATTAATTGAGATATTTGTTTTAGAGCTTCTGCCCTTTGAGAAGGTGGTAGGTTTGGCATTCCCCTCTTTCCTGGAAGTGTATGGAAATGGAATCTGTTGCCTTTGTCTATAGTCTGCAAAATCCATTTTTCTGTTGTAATGCAGTGCCAGTTTCTTGAAAATAATGTTAGCTTTCCGCCTAAGGGTGCTTCTAGTTGTTCCCTGGTAGGCGGTGCCAACGTCAAGTCACTGTGATTGAGTTGTTGTAGTGGTGGTGGCTGTATCTGTGCCTCGCTGGTTGTTGCCCTGCCACTGGCGACCCCTGTAAGCACCCCTGGATTGGTTTCTGCCTCTAGAGCGCCTGTTCCTGCCTCTGTGCCTTAGAGGTGACCGGAAAGGACCAATTCTTGGAGGGCCAGTTCCTGCTAAACCTTGGAGGTTGAACTTGTAAGAAATCTTTTACTGTTTGCACAGATTTTGCTTTCTCTTCCATCTTTTTTAATACCTGCTGTGTGGGGGCACCAAATAAATTGACCTTGTCCATAGGTGCATCCAAAAGCTTAGATTTGACATGGTCTGGTAATGCCTGTTCTTTCAACCATGCATGCCTCCTGATAACTGTGCCAGTCATAGCTGATCTAAAGGAAGCCTCCAGTGCATCATAGCCACATTTTAAAGAATGGTTACTAACCTGCTGTATGTTATGTAACATTTCTTGAACATATTTTTTATCTATAGATTCTTCTGAGGACAGCTTTTTAGTCAACTGGTCAAGCATAAACTCTTGATATTGAATCATATGAAATTGGCAGTTCAAAGCTCTAGCTGACAAAGTAGCAGAGGTGTAAACTTTTTTACCCCATCTCTCTAAGGACCTTGAATCCCTTTCAGAGGGGAGGGGGTTTTTAGAAGAAGTAGCTGCTACAGCTTTAGGGCCCTGGGAGATAGTCTCTGGATCTGCAAAAGGAGCCTTATATAAGTGGTGATGAGTGTCCGGGACCCTGTAGTACCTATCGGGCTTAGCAGGGGCCGGAGGTAAAGTATCAGGAGCAGTGCAAACATCATTAAATGCATCATCAACAACGGATAGGACTGGAGGAATAGCTAAAGGCCTATGCTGTGGCAAGTGTAGAAAGGTCCTAAGCCTTTTCCTAGAGTCTGAGAAATCTTGGCCCTGCCACTGAAATTGTTCCCTCATAGCATGCAAGGTTTCCCCAAAGGAAAATTCCTCAGGAGGAGAGGCTGAAGGGATGGACTCCTCAGCATCAGAGTCTTCGTAAGGAGAATAAGAAGCCTCAGGAGGATCTGTATGATCCGAGTCATCCGAGGAATCATCTGTGGCTACTGGCTCAGGGGGCTCTGCTCTAGGCCTTTTTTCTGGAGGAGGGAGAGGCCCTGTCTGGATGAGGCTGGGCTCCACGAATTAAGGAGATGAGATCCTCTGCCAAAGAAAGCATATGGGAGCTGGTGCTGGGCCTGTGAGAGGGGGGCTTGGCAGGCACAGGTTTTGATGCTTTGGCTGCCTTAGCCCTGGCAAAGGCCTTAATAGACATAGCTGGAGGAGGCCTAGCAGCTCCACGTGCAGGGGTAGAAATATCTAGGGGAATGGTGTCTGATAAATCCTGTGAAATCGCAACAGAAGGTTGGATTTCAGAAGCCGTTTCTACCAGGCTGGAAGAGGCCTCGATAGAAGGCAAGTTTTCGGCTGAAGAAAGAACCGCTTGCTCGGTTTCGACCGAAACCGAGACACTCGTGGTTTGCTTAACTGCGGTTTCGGCCGAAACCGCGGACCGCGAGTGTCTGTCCTTTTCTTTGCGTTTTTTGGTTATTTGCGTGAGTCGGAGGATCCGGCGGCATAATGTAGGCAAAATCGAGCCAAAATCTGTTCAGCAAAGTCCGAGCGGCGTCTAAGCGCCCGCCGGTTAAAGAAGCACAGGCTAGACAAGCTGCTACGTCGTGGTCTGGGCCTAAACAATGTATGCAATAGGAGTGGAAATCCTTATGAGGTATTTGTTTCCCACAAGATAAACAGTTATTAACTTTCTGACATCGGCTGAGGCAAGAAAGAGTCCCCTACGGGGTACTTCGCTTTATAGAAGTTTTCGGTGTAGTATTCGGTAGTTGTAATCTCTGGATCTGACCGTCCGGCACTTGCGAACAGCTTCTGCTTGGCGCCACGGCAAGAAAGACTGAGGAAAATGGCGTCGGCTGATGCCTTTATACCCGAATAACTGCCGCATGACGCCGGGTGAAGTGCGACACCAGCGGCCAGACCCAGACTTTGGAATCCGGCCGACCGAAGGGCTGCCTGACGACAGGACAACCCATTTGTAAAGACTGCAGATGCATCCTTGAAGGACATCTTCTTTATGTTAAGTTGTCCAATCTCGTCTGCATTCTTGCTGGATGGGACAGTGTCCCTAGCACCTCAGTCCTGGGTGGCTCATTGGAACGGACTCTTCAGAACCGTGGAATCAAAGGAAGCCCTGCCCCGGGAGACCACATCTACTTTGTAATGAGAAATGAATGTATGAGGATCTGCCCAAGTAGCTGCTGCACAAATTGAATCTATGGGCAATCTAGATGGAAATGCTACTGAAGTAGCTACTGACCTGGTTGAATGACCTTTGGGTTTTGTGGGAAGATCTTTTTGTCCCAAATGGTAGGTATGGGTTATGGTGTCTGATGACCATTTTGACAATGTTACTTTAGAAACTGGAAGGCCTTGTTTGTTGTCAGCAAATGAAAGGAACAACTTATCTGATTTTCTCATCTCTTTAGTTCTATGGAGATAGAAACGCAGTTGTCTATGCACATACAGTTGGTGTAATCTGTATTCTGCCTTGTTGGAATGATTAGGGAAAAAGACAAGAAGGTCAATGGTTGTGTTCTGAACAAACTTTAGGTAGAAACGATGGGTTGGTTCTCAGAGAAACTATGTCTTTGTGAAAAACTAGGTATGGGGAGTGAACACACAGTGCATGAAGTTCTGAAACAAGTCTGGCAGAACTAATAGCAACTAAGAAGAGAGTTTTCCAAGAGAGAAATTTCAAGGAACATGATGCTGCTGGTTCAAAGGGTGGCAGTACCAAGGAGGACAGAACCAAATTGAGATCCAATGTGGAAGGGGCTCTTTCACTGGGGGTCTAAGTAGAGATGTACCTCTCATGAAGGCCTTGCAGAGTTTGAGAGACATTATGCATGAGTTAGAAACTCCGACATGAAAATCTGAAATGGCAGCTAATTGTACTCTGATGGCAGCAGCCGCTGTACCAGAATGAAAGAGTTGTGCTAAGAAATCCAAAATCTCGTGTATAGGAGCTGTAAAAGTTTCTAAATTTCTGGATTCTGCCCAGTAAGAGAATCTTTTCCATTTGCTAGCATAGACTTTCCTTGTATTTGCCTTATGGGAGGAAATAATATCACGCACTGCTGGGGAAATATTGGGGAGCCTGGCTAAGATTGGAAGTGGAGTAACCAAGCTGTGATCTTGAGAGATTGGTGTAGTCCGTCTGATTGATGAATCAAGAGGTCCGGTACTGGGTCCAGAATCCAAGACTGGGCTAGAAGGTGGGGGTGAAGGAACGGAAACCAAATCTGTCGAGGCCAAAAGGGTGCAATGAGGATCATTTTACAACCCAACGATTTTGCTTTCTGAATGACTTTTAGAATTAGGGGAAGGGGGGAATGCATAAAGGAGTCCCTGAGGCCAATCATGGACTACAGTGTCTTTGGGTGTCTGACCTGGTGGAGGAAGAAGGGAGAAGTAGCTGCTGCATTTGTTGTTGAGAGGAGAGGCAAAGAGATCACAGCAAGGCTGGCCCCATTTGCAGAAAATAAGATCCACAATTTCCTGTTTCAGGGACCACTTATGAGGCATGAGGATCACCCTGCTGAGCCAGTCCGCCATTACGTTGGATGTTCTAGAGATATGCGTTGCTATCAGGAAACGGTGGGAGGAAATCGCCCATTGCCACAGTCTGAGGGCCTCTTGGCACAAGGGGTAAGACCTGGTTCCGCCCTGTTTGTTGATGTAGCAAACCACTGACATATTGTCCATCTTTATTGCAATAGTCCCGGCAGGGAGAGAGTCTTGAAGAGCTTGCAATGTTAGGAGCATCGCTCTCATCTCCAGGACGTTGATGTGCAAGTGGTACTCATGAGGTTGCCAAGTGCCTTAGACTGTCTTCCCTAGTTAATGCCCCCCCACACCCTATCAAGGAAGCGTCCGTGGTCCCTGTGGCGACCGGATGGGGTTCCATGAAAGGTCTGCCCTGAGTAACTAGTGGGGAGACCATCCACCAGGAAAGGTGCAAGATTCCGTAATTAGCATCATGTGAGACGTGGGTAATTCCTGGAAGTACCATTGTGGGAAAAGAAGCCACTGAAGGATTCTCATGTGAAAGTGTGCTAATGGAACTAGAAGAATGCCCGCTGCAATGGATACTAGAACTTGAAGAACATATTTGACTTGAACTCTTTTGATCCTCAGGGGAAGTGACACCCATTTTCGAATAATGGAAACTCTTTCCTGAGGCAATTTTACAATCATTTTTCTTGTGTTTAGCTCTGCACCTATGTATATAATAGGCTGACAGGGCAACAAGGCAGATTTTTCGAAGTTTATTGTGATGCCTACTTTAGCACAGGATGTGATGGTATAATCTCGTGCCTCTACAAGTTGTTGCCTGGTGGTAGCAGTGAGGAGCCAGTCATCCAGATAAGGAAAACACCTGGAATCCTAAATGTCTCAGGTGAGCCGTGACTACTGCCATGCATTTGGTGAACACCCTGGGGGCTACGGTGAGACCAAAGGGCAGAGCTCTGAATTGGTAATGACTGGCCCCTAGCCAGAAGTGTAGAAATCTCCTGGACTGTCTGCACATTTTTATATGACAGTACGCGTCCTGAAGATCTATGGAATAAATCCAATTGTCCTGACCCAGAAAAAGGAGAATGGACTGCAGTGTTACTATCCAAAACTTTTCTTTTTGTACAGATTTGTTTAACCTGTTGAGATCCAGTACTGGTCTCCAGTCCCCTGTCTTTTTGGGCACTAAAAAGAATCTTGAGTAAGTTCCGGATCCTACTTGGTCTGCGGGGACTTCCTGGATGGCTCTTTTTTCTAGCAGTCTTGAAACTTCTGTGACTGCCTGATCCCTTAGATTGGGCGGAACATCTGGGATGGATTTTTTTGAAACAAAAGGGGGTTGATGAAAGGGAATATTTTAACCTCCAGATATAATGGCTAGTACCCATTTGTCTTTTGTAATATTTTGCCAGGTGACTGGGTACAATGAAAGCCTTACCCCAACTGCCTCCAGAGACAAGCAGTCTGGCATCCCTTCAGGGATGATGATAGGGTTTGGAAGAGAATGTATCTCTGTCACCCTGATTTTGTGGACCCCCCTGCCACGAGGGCAGCAGTCTGCCATTGTTATTTCCCCCTCTGCCCCGGGAGAAAAAAATCAACACATGCATCAGGCAAGGATACCTGGGATTTCCGAAACCACATCTTTCCACCCTTCTGACCATTTGAGTACGGTCTGGTAGGAGTGGAAAAATGGACTCCAACATCAGAGAGCGTCTTGCCTTCCTGCTGGCACCTGGTAAGTGTGTCTTTCACCTGAGGCCCAAGGAGAGAGAGGAGCCATCAAAGGGGGAATTTATGAAGGATGCTCTGAAAGGTTCCGCAAACTGACACAGCCACAGCCAAGAATGTCTCTCAGAGCCACTCTTGTTCTTGCAGCTCTACTCGCTCCATCGGCTGCGTACAAAATAAGTCTCATGGAGGAGTTGACTATTAAATTAAGAGTTGCCAGCTGGGTAGCTACCTTGGCTGAAGCTCCCTCAGCTGTGGGATCTTGTAGAGTATCTCCAAGCTCTTTTAGGAGATCCCTCTGAAGCCTAGCAAAATGGGAAAGATAGTTCAGGGGACATAAGGGAGAAGGTCGCTGATGAAAACATCCACTTCCCATATCTGTCCATTGTACGAGTCTTTATTCGGTGGACGGACAGATGAGGTTTCAGCTAACTCTCCCTTTGTGGCTGCTGCTACCACCATGGCATCAACTCGAACACCTTTAGTTAAAAATGGCTTGTCTTGGGGAGCTGTGATGAATTTATTGGGTCTCCTCAAGACAGGTTCCATGGAATCAGGAGCTGACCAAGCCTTCCGAGGCACTACAGACATGAGTGGATCAAAAGGCGGAGACACCCAGGAGGTGGAAGGTCGGGAACCAAATCCGTCCAGGTATACAGACTCGTCCTCGGAGGGGGGCTAGGGAAGTCCAGCTATGCCTCTGCCTGAGAATCTCAAGGATGTCCGAAAAGGAAACATCTTCAGAGAAGGACCTTGGGGACCCCTCCGATTCATCCAGGTCTCCATCAAAGGTGCTTCCTCTTGCACTTTTTCTTTTGGAAAGCCTGCTCAGAATGCTCTGGGGAGGTTTTAGAAGAAGATGGTTCACCCAATGGAGTGTCCTGGGGCATAGGTTCCCTACGCTTTGGGGCTGGAGAAGGAGCAGAGGTTACAGGCGCTGAGGGGGACGGAGACTATAGTGGAGCCGTCTGTGGGGACAGCACTCTCCGCATGACCTCGAAGGCGCCGTAGTCTCGACACAAGGAGGGCTCCAGCTCCGAAGAGACTGGAATCCCACCCTGCACAGAGGGTGATGGCTCCGAGGCCGATGAGGGAGCCGAACTCAACTGAACCAACACTCAGAGAGGGAGAGCGGGGTCGGACAAGGGTCCGATGCCACTTCCCCCCTCGGTGCTGATGAGAGAGCTTCAGCACCCAGATATCTCGATGGGAGGAAGAACAGAGGTAATCAGAGCCAACGTCTGAGCCGAAGAGGATGTCATCGCAGCCAAAGGAACCACTATCGGAGTGTCCATGGACTCCGGCTCCGAAGTATAGTCGGAGGAGGAATCTAAATCGAAGCGGATGGAACCAACGCCTGTTGAGGTGGACTCACCATTTTAGCAAGGGCCTGTGACTTCAGCAACCTACTGACTACTCTCTCCACATCCTGATCCGATAACCTCGAGGATCGAGAGGAGTGGGAAGATGAGAGATGACCAGACTTACTTTGAAGTAAGGGTGACTGTGGCACCGAGCGAATCAGCTCCAATGAAGGAGACCTAGCTTGTTTGTGGCTCCTAGACGGCTCCAAAGTAACAATTGGAGCCGACGGAGGGGTAGTCTTGTCTGTGCCAGATGGCACCGACACACTTGGTTTGTCAAGCTCACAGGTCGGTTCCGAACATGGAGCCAACGGCTTGACTGGTTTCAAAGGTTTCACTAGCTGAGATGCTTTAGCCGGAGAATCCTGTTTCAACAATCCACGGAGGATAAGCTTGTTTATCCGCTCCTGCAGGACCCTTGGACTAAAGGCATGACAAATAGCATAAGATTCCTGCAGGTGCAGAGCCCCCAAGCAGTAAACACAACTAGTGTGCCCATCTGTCAGAGACATCTTCTGACAGCATGAATCACACTTTTTAAAACCAGAGGTTTTAACTTCTTTAGACATTTTACCAAAAGACAAACTACAATAGTAACTAAAAATTTATAAAGACCTTAAAAGGAGAGCCTCTAACTTAAATGGCTGTCCTTAAAGGGGGGGGTGGGGGAGAACTCTCTAAGTTAAACAAGTTCAGGGAATAACAGAAGACCTAGCGACTAAGGGGCGACGGCTAACACAGCACAAAAAAAACACAGCAAGGACGAGATAAGGGGTTTACAATAAGAGGAACTTACAAACTACTACATGAGAGAAAATATCAAATTTTAAAGCACAATATTGAGTTTAATAGAGAAAAAAAATTATACTAAGCCTGAGCCAGTACTGATCGCAACCTCACAGCTAAAGCTGGGTAGCTGATGCTGGGCATTCTGGGATAGGGGATAGCCTCGAGCCGGTAAATAGCTCTCGAGCTATAGTAAGTGGCAGAGTTGGAGCAGAGGATCGGCTCTGAACCCATCCAGCAAGAACGAAGGCGAGATTGGACAACTTAACATCTATCGTTATGAAAAATAATGTGAGGCAGAGCCTGAAGTTAGAAATCTTTTTGGCTGATGTGAGCACCACCAAAAAGACAGTTTTCCAAGAAAGAAATCTCAAGTCACAATCGCTGGAAGGTTCAAAAGGTTTCAGTGTTAAGCTCTTGGTGAATGACAGTGAGATCCCATGGGGGGGATCTTTAACCAGGGGTTGGAGCAGAAAAAGTACCCTACACAAAGGCTTTACATAACCTAGACGTAAGCAGGAGAGCCTAACAAATTTCCAGAAGGAAAACTGGAAGTAGCAGCCAACTGAAGTTTAACAGTAGAAAAACTAGCACCCTCCTGAAAAAGAGAGGCTAGAAAAGACAGGATAGCAGAGAGGGGAGCTGAAAAAGGATTGAAGTTCTCCTTGGACTCCCAGTAAGTGAACCTCTTCCACTCGCTTCTATAAGCCTTTTTGGTAGAAGGTTTCTGGGAAGCCAACACAATATATCGAATGGGGGAAGTAAGCCCGGACCTCTGTACAATTCCTGGAACTGGAGAAACTATGCTGCTAGTGTGAGGGTGCACAGATTCAGAAGATAACTCACCGATGGGTGGAGGAGGAGGAGATCCTATCTGGGTTTCAGTATCCATGGAGGATATTTCAGATGACACCAGAGAAAAGGGAACCAAATCTGATGATGACAATGGGGACAATGAAGATCACTGGGTTTTGCCTTCTGTAGGAACTTGAGGATCAGGAGTTGAGAAGGATAAGTGTAGAGGAGATTGAGGGGGCATTCGTGAACTACAGCATCCCTTGTGGACTCCCCTGGAGAAGGGATCAGAGTGAACTACCTTCTGCATTTGTTGTTTTGAGGGGAAGCAAACTGATCATAGCAGGCTTGGTCCCAATGGCTGGAAATTAAGTTAGCTACCGATTGGTTGAGGGACCACTTGTGAGGGATCAGAATGGACCTGCTGAGTTTGTCTGCAAGGACATTGGACTTCCCCGGTATGCGATTTGCAAGTAGAAAGCAGTCTGAAGATATTCCCTACTCCCAGACCCTCATGGTCTCTCTGCACAAGAGATGCAAACGGGTTGAGGTACCAAACCACCAACCTTATTGTCTATGTGAACTGCAGTTGGTTCACAGTGGGAGAACATACTGAAAGGCTTGCAACATGAGGACAACTGCAATCATCTCGAGAACATTGATGTGCAATCTGGTCTCTATGTGAGCTCACATGCCTTGGACCATCGTTATCTGGAAATCTCCCCCTTCCCAGCTGGGAAGCATCCATGGCCACTATGGCTGAGAGGGATGGGAGAAGGAAGGCCTGCCGATCAGCAGGTCATCTGAAAGAAGCCATCATCGAAGAGGCTTTCTGCAAATCAGAGTCAATCTGATAGGAACAGATAAAGGATGATAGAGAACACACCATTGAACAGCTAGGGTCTTAATGAACTACTCGCATAAAAAACTTGGCTAACATGAGTGTAATGGCTGCCACCATAGACCCAAGAGCTTGAACTACTAGTCTTGATGGAGGGGATGGAAGATCGAAAATAATACGGACATGTTCCCTCAGGATTTGTATGAGATGAGGTGGTAGCGATACTCTGATTCGGGATGTCTAGTAGGGCCCCAATGAATTCCAAATTCTGCACCAGAATTAGGTTTAATTTATGCAGGTTTATGGTGATACCCAAAGGATTGGTTATTTGCAAAAGGTAATCTCTGGTCTGGATAAGGTGATGCCTGGTTGGATTAGTTAGAAGCCAGCCAGCTGTCCAGATATGAAAACACACAAACTCCTTTCAGCCTCAGGTGAGCTGTGACTACTGCCATGCATTTGATAAATATCCGGGGGGCTGTGGTGAGACCAAAGGGCAGAGCTCAGAATTAATAATGACTTGCCCCCAGCCTGAAGCACACATGACTCCTGGAACATCTGTCTATTTTGATGCGATAGTACGCATCCTGTAAGTCTATTGAGCACATCCAATTGTCCCTTCCACAACAGTGGTAAAATGGACTGGACCATAACCATTTGGAACTTCACTTTCTTTACAAACAAATTTAGATTGCTTAGATCCAGTATAGGTCTGAGGTCCCCGGATTTCTTTGGCACTAAAAAGTGGGAGCAAGTTCCAAATCCTCTTTGCTTGGTTGGGACTTCTAGGATGACTCGTTTTTGCAGGAGTTTTTGAATCTCTGAAAATGCATACTCCCTCTGACTGGGTGGGACATCAGGAAGTTTATTTTGAGTCTCTGGAGGTGGAAGGAAGACGGGGATATAATAACCTCTGGATATGACTCTTGGCACACAACTGCTTTTCATTAGAGAGGTCCAGGTGTCTGAGTGCAGAGAAAAACGTCCCACAACTGCCTCCAGAGTTGAGCAGTCGGGCAGAGCTTCAAGGAGCAATGAAAGTGCCTATCAGTGAAGGGGTCTCTGAAGCCCTGATTCGGTGCCTCCCCCTCTACCCCTATGGTGGTGTCTACCATTAAAAACACCCCCTCTGCCTCTGGAGGAAGAGTCTCTGCAATGATCCTGGAAAGACTCTTGGGATTTCTGGAACCAAGTTTGCTTGTCACCTTGCTGGTTTCTTGAGAAAGTACGTTGAGGGGTAGAAAACTTGACCCCGAGGGCAGGTAGGGTCTTCACTTCCTGCTCACTGCAGGTAAGGATATCTTTAACGGAGGGCCAAACAAGGTGCAGCCATTGAAGAGGGCATTAAATGACTCCTTGAAGGGTTTTGCGAAGTCACAAAACCTCATCCAGGCATGTCTAATTGTGATGCCTGAGCTGGTTGCCTGAGGCACCCTCCATGGAATGGGAAACGAGCCTTAAAAAGGAACCAGAAAGGAAGCCAAGAGTAGTCAGTTAGGGAGATACCTCCTCGAAGTCTGCAGCCAACATGGTCTCTGCTACAGAGTCAGAAAGTTCTTTGACCAGATCTCTCTGCAACCAGGTAAATTGTGCCAGATAATCTAATGCTCTCATCGAGAAAGTGGCGGAGGCATAAAATCACTTCCCAAATCTGTCCATCGCTCTGGACTCCCTGTTTGGACGATAGACAGAGGAGCTCCGATCATCTAGCTCCTTCTTGGTAGCAGCAGCCACAACCATGGCATCAACCGGTGGTATACCCCTGGTCCAATGTGAATGGTCTTTGGGGGGAGATAAGAACTTACCTGGTTATTTTGGGATTCTCTATTGTTTCGGCTCCTTCCAGGTCTAGCGAGTCACAAGGTTAACGAGTTCGTCCACCGGGGGGGGGGGTCACCCAGGTAGTAGATAGGCCCATCCCGAAGACCTCCGAAACACAGCCTCTTCAGGTGAAGGAGTTTGTGCTGACCAACCACCTCTTTGCTTCAAAATCTCCAAAATGTCCCCAAAAGAGACATCCTCTAGTGATCTGGGGGATCCTTCTCCCTCATCAAGGTCCTTGTCCTCTCTTGTCCTCAGTTTAGAGACTCGAATGGGGAGTCTATGTGCCTCCTCTTGCATGTCTTAAGAGGGATCCCCTCCATAGGAGGCTCAGGAAAGGTCTCAGAAGAAAAAGTGGCTCCCTCTAGAGGGACAGTTTGGAGGCCCTTCTGGGCAGGCTGACCCTGTACAGATATAATAAGCTCAGGTCTCTGATCCAATGGGAGATGATGGGGAGGATTGTAGTTCTGAGAGGGTGGATCTCTAAATAGAAGAGAAAGCCCTTTCTATGATCTGGAAAACTGAAGGGGTCAGAGAGTTCCTCCCCAGCTCCCCCAGAGCCAAAGCAACAGAGAATGAAAGGGCATGAGCCTCCAAGCCCCGGTTTCCAGTCCAAATCGGATCCAAATTGTGAAGCGCAAAAGCCTAGAGAGGGAGGGATGGATCCCACAAAGTCTGACCTGAAGACAGGGAGTCCAAAGTGATGGACAGATTTGGGAAGTGCGTTTTATGCCTCAGCCACTTTCTCAATGAGAGCATTAGATTATCTGGCACAATTTACCTGGTTGCAGAGAGATCTGGTCAAAGAACTTTCTGACTCTGTAGCAGAGACCATGTTGGCTGCAGACTTCGAGGAGGTATCTCCCTAACGGACTACTCTTGGCTTCCTTTCGGATTCCTTTTTAAGGCTCATTTTCCAGTTCTGAGAGGGTCGATCTCGAAATAGAAGAGAAAGCCCTTTCTAAGATCTGGAAAACTGAAGGAGTCAGAGAGTTCCTCCCCAGCTTCCCCAGAGCCAAAGCAATAGAGAATGAAAGGGCATGAGCCTCCAATCCCCGGTTTCCAGTCCAAATCGGATCCAAACTGTCAAGCGCAAAAGCCTAGAGAGGGAGGGACGGATCCAACAAAGTCTGACCTGAAGCCCTCCTCTCAGATCAGAAAGCAACAGCCCAGATCTGAGACCCAGTCTGATCAGAAGACACCAGAGTAGAGGAAGAAAGCCTCCTCAAATCCGACACCGACACTTTTGGGGGGCTCCAATGCCAGGAGTTAGATTGGAGAAGGAGACTGCATGAGAATGGGCATACTCACAGATCCCAGAGGGGATGCAGAAGGTAGGACCCCCATCTGGATCAGAGACTTGAGAATCTTCCACATCACCCTGTCCACATCAATTTCTGATAAGCTCCTAGAAGACCTCAAGGAAGCTACTGAGGTCGATCTGGAACACTTGGACGGTGTCTGCAGGAGGTTGGAAGGCAGGGTAGACGACTCCAACCTACTCGAGAGATCTGAGGTCTGGCTCTGCCACAATTTTGAAGAGGGTTTCAGCCCTGGGAGAAACAGCTTCTGACTGCAAGAGTTCTTTTAAGATTAATTTTTTCGGGTTGGCTATGGCCTTGGGATTGAATCCTCTGCAGATGACACACGCTGACTGAAGATGTTGTGGGCCAAGGCAATAATCAACTGTCATGAGATTCAGAATGTGGAATTTTGTTCCCACATTCTGCACAACATTTAAAAAGTACAGTTTTGTACCTACCATAAATGTAGATGTTCGAAGATCCACATTGCTGCAGTCCTAACAATTGGGTAGTCCGCTGTCCTCGGTCGGCCCGAATATCAAAGTATAAGGCTGACGCCGGTCAGGGCGCTTTGACTGACGCCAGTACGCCAGGGTACAAATGCGCATGACCGGGCGCCATATCCTCAGTCTTTTCTTGCCCCAGATGTCAGAAGACCCTAAAAGAAAGGTCAAAACCAAAAGACAGCAAACAACCAACCAACCACCCGCACTAACTATATGTACAATATATACAATATACACAAAATGTACAACCCAACCCACACAACCACCTCTAACAACAGAGGGAAGGAGGGAGGGATTGACTGCAGCAATGTGGATCTTCGAACATCTACATTTATGGTAGGTACAAAACTGTACTATGTTCTTCATCTCACATTGCTGCAGTCCTAACAATTGGGTAGAATCCCAAAGCAGAGGTAAGGGAGGATGGCTAACTACAAGGAAGCAGGAGCTGCCAAAATGCCCTGCAAAACAGCAGTGGCAAAACCAGCCCTGGACTTAGAGTAAAGTGGCAGGTGATAATGCTTAGAGAAAGTATGCACAGAACTCCAAGTAGCTGCCTCCAAAATATCCTTGGTTGCCACTACCCTCAAAAAAGCTGTTGAAGTGGCAGTAGCCCTAGTGGAATGAGGCCTAATCCCAGCTGGAATCTCCTTGCCATGATGGGAATAACAGAAAGCAATGCAAAACCCAATCCACTTAGAAATAGTTTGTTTTGATACAGGCTTGCCCTGAGAACTCAAAGCAAAAGAAACAAACAACTGCTGAGACTGCCTGAAACCTTTAGTTCTGTCCAAATAATAACGCAACTGCCTGTGGACATCTAAAGTGTGCAAAATCTTTTCCCCTTTATTTTGGGGATTTGCATAAAAAGTAGGCAAATGAATAGTTTGGTTTAAAGCCACACTAGAAACCACCTTAGGCATAAAGGAAGGATTAGTACGTAATGATACCCTATCCTTATGGAAAATCAAGAAAGGCTCAACCGCCATAAGGGCCTGTAATTCAGAAACCCTTCTTGCAGAGGTAATGGCCAACAAAAAAGCAGTCTTCCACGATAAATATTTAAACTCAGCAGTAGCTGCAGGCTCAAAAGGTTGTAGAGTGAGTTTCTCCAACACAAAATTGAGATCCCAAGCAGGAGTAGGAGCTCTTCGTGGGGGTCTTGTATTCTTTGCCCCTCTAAGAAATTGCTTGAACAAAGGATGAGAAAACAATGGTGGGTTGCAATCATAGTGAGCTGAAATTGCTGCAGCATGAACTTTAATAGAAGAGAAAGACAAACCTTTGTCTAGCAACTCAGTAAGATATTGAAGAGCCACACACAAATTAGGCTCAGAAACATCAAAATCTTTTGCTGCACTCCAAAACAAAAATCTCTTCCATTTGTCTGCGTACACTTTCCTTGTACTAGGCCTCCTAGCTTCCAAAATAACATGTAAAACTTGGTGAGGAAGTGGAGGCCCACTATGGTTCAAAACAGAATATGCCAGGCTGTCAGGTGCAGAGAGTGAAGCTTGACATTTAGCAAATGGCTGTCCTCCTGCGACAACAGGTGTGGAATCGAAGGCAAAGGCCATGGAGGCTTCCGTACCAGACTTCTCAGTAATGGGTACCAGTGTTGTCGAGGCCAATCCGGAGCTAGTAAAATCATCCTCGGCTTGTCCTGTCTGACCTTTAGAAGTACCTTTAGGAGGAGAGGCAGAGGTGGAAAGGCATACACATGAAGATTGCTCCAATTGAAAGAAAGAGCATCCACTCTCCAAGCCGTGGGATGAAACCTTTTTGTGCAAAACCTTGGCAGCTGATGGTTTAGTGGAGAAGTTTAACAGATCTATGTCTGGAGTTCCCCATGACACTGTCAATTTCTGAAATACATGAGGATCCAATTTCCACTGTGGGGATCCATAATTGCCTGCTCAACACATCTGCTAAGGAGTTCTGTGCTCCTGGCAGAAACCTTGCCTGAAGATTGAGCTGTAAACTGAGAGCAGTCTCCCACAAAATCATTGCTTGCCTGCATAGAGGATAAGAATGTGTTCCCCCTTGCTTGTTGATGTACCACATGACAGTTGTGTTGTCTGTTAGAATCAACACCTGCCCTGGAAGAAGTAATTCCTTGAAAGCAATTAATGCAACTGACTGCTAACATCTCCTTCACGTTGATATGTAGATGTTGTAGTCTGACAGGCCACTTGTTTTGTATCCACTTTCCATTTAGATGAGCTCCCCAAGCTTTGTCTGAGGCATCTGTCGTTAAAATCTGACTCGCCTCTGGCCGGGTCACAGAGAGTCCCTTGTTTAGGTGACATTCCTGAGCCCACCACAAAATTCCTTTTGAATGCAAGGTATTATTTGAATGACAGTGTCCAGATCCTGGCAGTGCTGTGTCCATACATTTTGAGATACCATTGTAGCTTCCTCATATGCAGTTTGGCATTGGGAAGTACCAGAATACAAGATGCCATGAACCCTAAGGCTTGAAGGACTGTCCTTGCAGTCAGCCCGGACTGATGAGATAGTTGATGGAAGTAAAGGGATACACTCTTTTGTTTGTCCCGGGTTAAAAGGCCATCTGGGATGCTGTATTCAGTCTTACACCCAGAAAGCTCTTTTCTTGTGACGGTACTAGACTGTACTTTATTTCGTGCACAGAATACCCTAGGCAACTTAGCACTGCTATCACATATTCCAAATGATGAAGAAGCTCTTCTCTTCCTTGAGCCAGAATTAGGCAGTCATTCAAATAAGGATAGATCTGTATTCCTTTTAGTCTGAAGAAAGCTATCACTGGAGCCAGAACTTTCGTGAACACTCTGGGCGCAGTAGATAAGCCAAAGGGCAATGCAGAGAACTGATAGTGAGAAGTCCCAGCTCGAAAACGCAGATACTTTCTGCAACGTAGTCTGATAGGAACATGAAGGTAAGCCTCCTTGAGATCCAAAGTTACCATCCAATGATCTTTGCCCAGCAGAGGTAAAAGCTGCTGCAACGTCAACATTTTGAACTTGGGAATGTCCAGATAAGTGTTGAGGATAGATAAATCCAAAATTGGTCTCCACGTGTTCCCCTTCTTTGGTACTAGGAACAGGCGAGAATAAAATCCTAGGCCCACTCCTGGCAGAGGGACCGGCTGTACGGCCCCTAGTCGGAGCAACAGAGAAACCTGCTTGTGAGCCTCTATTCTTTGTTGAGGAGGAACGTCTGGCATGCCTTTGAAAGGAGGCAAGGTATGGAAATAAAACCTGTAGCCGTGGTGTATGATATCCAATACCCATCTGTCCTGGGTAATTAAACTCCAATTTTCTTTGAAAAGTGCCAACCTTCCCCCCAAAGGTGCTGCCAGATGAGCAGGCTCTGGCAGCTGAAAAGGTAGGTCATTGGGCCAGCTTACGAAAGGACTGACCCCTGCCCTCACCCGAAGCCTGTGCAGGAGAACTCCCTGTTCTAGGCCTGAAAGAGCCCTGAGCTCTGCCCTTACCACGTCTAGATCTACCCCTAGACTGTGAATCATAAGAAGGATACGTCCACCCTTTAGTAGGCCAATTTCTACTAAACTTTGGAGGCTGGACTTGCAAAAAATCTTTAACAGTCTGCATAGACTTAGCCTTGTCTTCCATTTTCTTTAAAACTGTCTCAACAGGAGGACCAAACAACACGCCAGATTGTAAAGGAGCACCTAAAATCCTAGTTTTAACATGTTCAGACAAATTCTGATCCTCAGCCAGGCGTGCTCAAGAACTGACCCAGTGGAAGCCACCCTAGACGAGGCCTGTACAGCATCAAAACCACATTGCAAAGAATGCTTACCCACCTGTTCAGAAACATGCACTAAATCTTGCAACTCCTTACAATCAATACCTACTGCCAGAGCATCAACCTTAGATTTCAATTGTGAAAGGAGATAATTCTGGTATTTCAACATGTGAAACTGGCAATTCAGAGCCCTCATAGCAAGAGTGGAGGAAGTATAGACTTCCTTGCCCCATCTATCCAAGGCCCTAGCCTCCTTGTCTGCAGGAACCGGATTCTTAACAATAGAAGCCTTAACACCTTTAGGCCCATGGCTAACAGTTTCTGGGTCTGCCCTAGGACTCTTAAAAAGATACTTATGAGCTTCAGGCACCCTGTAAAACCTATCCGGCTTAACAGGAGCAGGAGGCAAAGAATCAGGATTAAGAGAAGCTTCCATAAAAACCTCTTCCACTACAGCCAAAACAGGAGGTATAGCCAAAGGCCTATGCTGGGGTAACAACAGAAATTCCCTAAGCCTTTTTCTGGAATCAGAGAAGTCCTGACCTTCCCACTTAAAATGCTCCCTCATGGAATGAAGAGTTTCTGAAAAAGAAAAATCCTCAGGAGGAGTAGCAGAAGGAGTAGAACCATCCACATCAGAATCAGAATAAGGAGAGTACTCCTGCAAGTCTTCAGCCGAAGACTCTGAAACATCTGAAGCCTGCTCAAAACCCCCAGCTCAGGCTCCACCCTAGGCCTCTTATCAGGAGGGGGCATAGAACCCCTAATCAAAGTAATCAAATCTTCTGCCATTTTAAGCATATGCTTCTTGGGCACAGTACCTGAAGAGCTAGGGGTAACACTAACTGAAGCTAAACCTGGCCTGCCCCTGGGGGAAGCCTTGGAAACAGAAGGAGAGGGCCTAGCCACCTTAGGAAGGGAGGGGAGTATAGTAACAAGAGAAGCCCCCTCAGCCTGAGTAGTCTCCTGAGAGGCCACATCTTGCAATAACAAGGTCTCCCCCTGGGAACACAAAGAAACCTCCGGTGGAGCCACCGGCTCCACCGACACCTCTAAAGAACCGGCGTCTGGTATAGACGGTTCTTCTAGCCTAGGCTTAACTGCCTTGTCCTTGCGCTTCTTTGAAGAAGCGGGCGTCGGAGCATCCGACGGCATTTTATAGTTACACCGCTTCCCAAAGACTAACCTCGCACAATCCAACCTTCTCTTTATAGTGCGTTATTAAATCTAGCACAAGAGCAACAGCCAACAACGCCGTGCTCAGGCCCTAAGCAAGGAATACACAAAGTATGATAATCTTTATGCGTATCTGTTTCCCACAAGAAATGCAATTATTAACTTTTTCTGACATCCGTAAATGACTGAGGCAAGAAAAACTAAAATATTCCCAACGGGTACTTAGCCAACTTTGAACTCGGTCTGAAACTTCTAAATCGAAAAATCTCAGAACGCCAACCGGCACTTGCAACACTGCTTCTGCATCGGACCATGCGGCAAAAAAGACTGGGGATATGACGCCGGTCATGCGCATTTGTACCCTGACGTACTGACGTCAGTCAAATGCGCCCTGACCGACGTCAGCCTTATACTTTGATATTCGGGCCGACCGAGGACAGCGGACTACCCAATTGTTAGGACTGCAGCAATGTGAGATGAAGAACATCCAGTCAGTTTCTCTGACATGGTAACTGCGGCAACAGCTACTCTCACATACAAGCAAGCACACAGAGAAGCAATTCCCAAGTGAAAAAACGGGCACACACATGCACTAGAAAGTACAGTTGTGTACACTTACCATAAATGTAGCTGTCAGAGTGTGTTCACTGTTGCAGTCATCACACCTGGGTTATCTGCCTGCAGGTAGCCCTCAGTCGGTCTGAACACCAGAGTCTTGGGATTTCTGCATCGGATGCTGTCACCTCTTCCATGACGTCAGGTCGTCAGGGGTACAAAACAGGCAGCCATTACATCAGTTTTTCTTGCCCCAAATGTTAGTAGCCCCCCAAATAGGAAGCTAGTATATGGTGTGGAACACCACCAGTAAAAAGTAAATACCACTGCCATTAAAAATGGCCATAGAGAGGACAGGTAGAAGGATAGAAAAAAACACAGGGGGCTGGAGGGAGGGAAACCAGGACTGCAACAGTGAACAGACTTGAACATCTACATTAAGTGTACACAACTGTACTCTGTTCTTCATGTTTCACTGTTGCAGTCACCACACTGGGTTGATTCCCAAAGCTGAGGAAGGGTGGAGGCAGTCAAAAAGTGTTAGGGCTGGCTAGCAGGCCTTGTAAGACTGCTGCAGCAAATCCAACTCTGGATTTTGAAAAAATAGGTAAGTGGTAATATTTGGTGAAGGTGTGTACAGAACTCCAGGTTGCAGCTTCCAGAATGTCCCAGGTAGGGACTCCCCTGAGAAATGTTGTAGGGGTGGAAGTAGCCCTAGTGGAATGTGTTCTGATTCCCTATGGGGTAGGTTTTCCATGGTGCTTGTAGCAGAAATGGATGCAGTGTGCTATCCATTTGGAAATGGTTTGCTTTGAAATGGCCTTGCCCTCTGCCACTGTAGCAAAGCTGACTAGCAGCTGGTCAGATTTTCTGAAATGTTTGGTCCTGTCAAGGTAGAACCTGAGATGTCTGTGCATGTCCAAGAAGTATAGGGCCCTTTCTCCTTTATTCCGAGGATTAGGGAAGAAGGTTGGTAAACGGATGGATTGGTTTAAAGCCACACTGGACACCACCTTAGGCATAAAGGACAGGTTAGTCCGAAATCCTGTTAGCATGGAAAATAATTAAGGGTTCCACAGCCATTAGTGCCTGTAACTCAAACACTCTTCTTGCTGAAGTTATGGCTAAAAGCAAGGCTGTTTTCCAAGAGAGGAATTTTAACTCTGCTGAAGCAGCAGGTTCAAAAGGGGGAAGCGTGAACTTTTCCAGTACAAAGTTAAGGTCCCAGGCAGGGGTGGGTGCTCTTCTAGGGGGCCTTAAGTTGTTAGCCCCTCTCAGGAACTGTTTGATGAGAGGGTGAGAAAATATAGGTGGCTCGGTATTATAATGAGCCAAGATGGCAGCGGCATGAATCTTAATGGAGTAGAAGGATAGGCCTTTGTAGAGTAGCTCTGCTAGGTAATCCAGGATTTGAGATAAGGAGGACACTGTTGTGTCCTTTCCTTGAGACAGATTCCAAGAACAATATATTTTCCACTTTTCAGCATAGGATTTCCTATTACTAGGCCTTCTGGCCTCAAGAAGGACGTCCAGCACCTGTTTGCTGAGGGTTGCTGGTGGTGTATTCAGGGGATAAAGCCAGGCTGCAAGGTTTAGGATTTGCAACTGTGGATGCAAAATCTGTCCCTCCTGTTGAAACAGCAGGGAAGGTGTCTGGTGAAGGTGCCAGGGTGGCACTGTTGTCAGACTGTGTAAGAGTGGGTATTGCCCTTGGCCTGTCCTGTTCGATCTTGAATAGTACTTTTGAGAGGAGGGGCAGAGGGGGAAAGGCATAAATTGAGAGGTTTTCCCATTTGAAGGATGGGGAATCCACCTTCCAGGCCCTGCTATGAGGGTTTCTGGTGCAGAATTTGCTCAACTGGTGGTTCTCGGGGGAGGCAGAGAGGTCCACCTCTGGTGTCCCCCACCACTGGATTAGAAGGCTGAAGGTGTTTGGCTCCAATTTCCACTCATGTGGGTCTAGGAGATTTCTGCTTAAGTCGTCTGCCAGTAAATTTTGTTTGCCTGGCAGGAACTGAGCATGTAGATGCACTTGGTTGCTCAAGGCTGTGTTCCACAGGGTCATGGCTAACCTGCAGAGTGGGTAAGAATGGGTTCCCCCCTGCTTGTTTATGTACTACATAACTGTGTTGTTGTCTGTTTTTATCTGCAGCTGTCCTGGAAGGATTAGGTATTTGGAGGTTCTCAGGGCATTCTGTACAGCTAGCATCTCTTTTTGATTGATGTGCAGGAGAATTTGTCCTGGGCTCCACTTACCCTAAATGCATTTGCCTGTCATGTGAGCCCCCCATGTATAGTCTGATGCGTCTTGTCAGGGTTTGGGTGGGGAGGGGTTGAGTGAAAGACAGTCTCTTGTTGTGGTTGCATGCTTCTACCCACCAAAGGAACCCTGCCCTTAGAAAAGGTACAATAGGAATGAATGAATCCAGGTCCTAAGAATGCTGGCACCAAAGACTTTTTAAGTACCATTGAAGTTTCCTCATATGCAGTCTTGCATTTGTAATTAGCAGAATGCATGAGGCCATGAACCCTAGGGCTTGCAGTATTTTCCTTGCAGATAGCTGGGTTTTGGTGTCCATTTGTTTGAAGTAGTTGGTCAAATAAACCTGTTTTGCTGGAGTGAGAAATGCCATCTGGCAAGTGCTGTTCAAGCTTGCTCCCAGGAATACAATTTTTGACTGGGCACCACGTTGATGGTGTACCCCAATGAAGTCAGAAGTCTTTTTACAAATGCCAGCTGCTGAAGTAGCAATTCCTGACTGTCCGCCTGAATCAGACAATCATCCAAGTATGGGAAAATTTGGATATTTCTCTGCCTGCAGTATGCAATGGCTGGAGCTAGGCACTTTGTGAATACTCTGGGCGCAGTACATACGCCAAAGGGAAGTGCAGAGAATTGATAGCGCATAGAGCCTGCCCTGAACCGTAGATATTTCCTGCAAGACTCCCTTATGGGGATGTGCAGATAAGCTTCTTTTAAGTCTAGCGTGACTAACCAGGCAGCCTTGGCTAGTATAGGGAGAAGCTGTTGCAGGGTAAGCATTTTGAATTTTGGGACCACCAGAAAGGTGTTGAAAATCGATAGATCCAGGATTGGGTGCAAAGAGCCCTCTTTTCTGGGCACCAGGAACAGTCTGGAGTAGAAACCCTGTCCCCTTTGTTCTACTGGAACAGGTTGAATAACCCTGATATTGAGCAGGGAAAGTACTTGCTTTTGAGCCTCTGCCCACTGGTTTGGAGGAAGGTCTGGAAACCTGCTTGGGGTTGGCCGTGAATGGAAGTAGTATCTGTACCCCTGGGATACAATGTTTAGGACCCGTCGGTCCTGAGTAATGGACATCCAGTTTTTTGCATGAAGGGCAAGATTTCCTCCTAGGGGCGCAAGTAATTGGGCAGGACTGGGAAGGATAACTGAAAAGTCATTGTGAACTTTTTCCATAAGGGCTGGCTTACCACTCCCTGTTTTTGAAGTGGGGGCACTCCATTGTTTAGATCTCTGCATTCCCTGAGACTGTAGTCTGGGTGGTCTGTTTCCCCTGGGTTTGGACTGAGAAGGCCTGGAAGGGGCTGGAAAGGACCAGTTTTTAGAAGGCCAATGCCTACTGAATCTAGGTGGCTGCACTTGTAAGAATTTTTTAACAGATTGCATAGATTTAGCTTTTTCTTCCATCTTTTTAAGAACATCTTCTGCTTTGGTGCCAAACAAAAAAGAAGTTATGTACTTACCATAACGTTCCATGTTTGTAGTCAGTCTCACCTATATTCTTGCTGGATGGGTTCGGAGCAGATATTCAGCTCCGACTCGGCCGATACTAAAGCTAGAGAGCTTTTACTGGCTCGAGGCTAGCCCCGATCTCATGGTGCCTCACAGCAATTCCCCAGATCTAGTTTGCAAGAAAGCAATAAATACCTATCAGGTCAGAATAAAAAAAAAAGGACAATAAAAGGCAGCACCAAGAAGGTCCACCAGATCCCCCAGAAACAGGAAGGGGGTTGGAGGGAGGGATGCAAGAATATAGGCGAGATTGATTACTAACATGGAACGTTATGGTAAATACATAACTTCTTTATGTTATGTAGTCCTATATCGCCGTAATTCTTGCTGGATGGGACAGCGTCCCTAGCACCTCTATCCTGGGTGGCTCAAGCGAAGAGACTCTTCAGCACAGTGGACCCAAAGGATGATCTGTCAGAGGACAAATCCAATTTGTAATGAGTGACAAACATATGTGGTCTTGCCCAAGCAGCTGCTGCACAAATAGTATCAATTGGGAGCCTAGATCTAAAAGCACATGAAGTAGCTACAGCCCTAGTAGAGTGACCTTTAACTCTAACAGGTAATTTTCTACCAACTTGTTGATAAGCAAAGGATATGCAATCTGAAAGCCAGTTCGAAAGAGTAATTTTAGAAACAGGCAAGCCTTTCCTTTTGTCAGAAAAGGAAACAAAAAGTTGATCAGATTCCCTGAATTCTTTAGTCCTGAGTATATAAAACCTAAGTATTCTGTGGACATCTAGCTGGTGTACTCTATACTCTGATTTATTAGAGTGGTTTGGAAAAAAAAAAACAGATAGCTCAATGGTGGTATTCAGATTCTGCTCCGAGCATACTTTAGGAAAAAAGGAAGGTTTTGTCCTGAGAGAGACTCTATCCTTGTGAAAGATAATGTAAAGAGGTTGAATAGTTAGATCTTGTAGTTCTGAAACTCTCCTAGCAGATGTTATGGCTACTAAGAATAAAGTTTTCCATGATAACAATTTTAAGTCTGACAACGAGGATGGCTCAAAGGGGGCAGACATCAAAGATGAGAGGACTAAGTTTAAGTCCCAGGGTTCTAATGGTTGTTTTATTAGGGGCCTGAGAAGAACAACTCCTTTTAAGAACGTTTTACACAAGGAGTGCTGCATAACTGGATTTCCCATGAAACCAAAATAGAAATTGGAAATGGCAGCTAATTGAACTAACTGTAGCGGCTGCCACTCCTTCATGAAAAATTGTTGTTAGGAAGGATAAAATGGATTCTAAAGGAGACATATATGGGTGGAAGGCTTATGGGATGAAATTAGGATGTGTTTGACCGCAAGGCAATACACCAGGCTATTCGTGGAACTGCAGCAGACATGCTGTCAATTTGAGGGTGTGGATGGAAGGATGGAACTGTCCCAATTGATGAATTAGGAGATCTGGAGATGGTTCCTCCAAGAGGTAGGGCCACGGGAAGGGACACCAAACTTGTCGAGGCCAGTAAGGAGCAATGAGGATCAAGGAACTACTCAACTGTCTTGCTTTCTATATTACTTTGAGGATGAGTGGAAAAGGAGGAAAGGCATAAAGAAGTCCCGGGGACCAATTATGAACTAGAGCATCCCTGGGTGACATCTCCGGATGGGGAATAAGGGCAAAGTAGCTGCTGCATTTGGTGTTCAGGTGAGTGGCAAAAAGATCGCAGCAAGGCTGGCCCCATCTGTGAAAGATCACATTCGCAACCACTGAATTCAGGGACCACATGTGAGGCATCAGAATTGCTCGGCTGAGTTTGGCTACTATTACGTTGGATTTCCCCGGGATATGCGTTGCTATCAGGAGTATCCATCGCCCATTTCCAAACTTTTAAGGCCTCTCGGCAAAGTGGGTATGACTTGGTTCCCCCTTGCTTATGTACACACGACAGACATGTTGTCTGACTGAATCGTAATAGTCCCGGTGGGAAGGGAGCTGTGAAGTGCTTGCAATGCAATACAGCACCACTCTCATCTCCAGAACATTGATGTGCAAGTGCTTCTCGTGGTTCTGCCAAGTACCTTGGACCATCATTCCCAGATAATGCCCCCCCCCACCCTATCTGGGAAGCATCCGTGGTCAAAACTGCTTTCTCTTGGGGAGGAACAAGTGGACGACCTAGGACAAGTTGTTTTGTGTGTAACCACCATTTCAGATCCTTTTTGCATGCGATTGTTATTAATATCTGGCGAGACAATGGAAGGTCTTGCATTGACTACTGTGCAAATAGCAGCCTTTGGAGAATCCTCATGTGTAGGCGAGCAAGAGGAACTAATAGGATGGCGGAAGCCATAGTCCCTAGGACTTGAAAGACTACTCTAGCCTGGGCTCTGTTTTTTAGTAAGGCTCTGACCTGACTGTGTAGAGATTCCAGTCTTTCCTGTGTAAGCCTTACTGACATGGTGGTTGTGTCTATTTCTGAGCCTAAATATACAATGTGCTGAGAGGGAGATAAGACTGACTTTTGCAAGTTGACTGTGATGCCTAGGCTGGTGCACAAGGATAGAGTCTTGTCCCTGGTCCTTATTAGATGATGCTTGGTGGTAGCAGTGAGGAGCCAGTCATCTAGGTATGGAAACTTCTGGAATCTTTGACGTCTCAGGTGAGCCATTACCACTGCCATGCATTTGGTAAACACTCTGGTGGCTGTAGTGAGGCCAAAGGGCAGTGTTCTGAACTGAAAATGACTGGCTCCCAACTGGAAGCGTAAATGTCTCCTGAACACCTGTCCATTTTGATGTGGTAGTACGCATCCTGGAGATCGATTGAGCACATCCAGTTGTCTTTCCCAATAAAGGGAAATATAGACTGCAGAGTGACCATTCGGAACTTCGATTTTCTTACATGCTTGTTGAGCCTGTTGAGATCTAGAATTGATCTCCAGTCCCCTGTCTTTTTTGGAACTAAAAAGAATCGAGAGTAAGTTCCGGAACCTACTTGCTCTGCGGGGACTTCTTGGATGACTCTCTTTTGTAGCAAAGAGATTACCTCTGATGTTGCACGGTCTAGTTGGATGGGTGGTATATGTCTGGTAGAAATGAAGGAAATCAGATAACCTCTGGATATTACTGTGGGTACCCAACAATCTTGAGTGATAGTTAGCCAGGCGTTTGGGTACAGCAATATACGACCCCCGACTGCCTCCAGAGATGGACAGTTGGGCAACCCTTCAGGGTCGATGGAAGGGACGATCAGAGAAAGCTTCTCTGTCTCCCTGATGTTGCAAACCTTCTCTGCTATGAGGGCAGCGTCTTCCATTATATCCTCTCCCTCTGCCTCTGGGGGAGGGTTGGCCTTGTGCTTGAGGGAAACCTTTTTGGGATTTGCGGAACCACGTTTTCCCTCCTGTATTACCCTTGGGATAGGGTCTGGACGGGAGAGAGAAACGGACTCTGACGGCAGATACGGTTTTCCCTTCCTGCTCGCACCTAGTCAAAGTCTCTTTCACTTGAAGTCCAACAAGAGATGAACCATCAAAGGGAACATAAGTGAAGGAAGACTTGAAGGATTCCGTAAAATTACAAAGACGCATCCACGAATGTCTCCTGAGGGACATTCCTGCTGCGGCTGCCCTACTCGCTCAATCTGCCGCATATGAGATCAGCCTCATAGAGGAGTTAGCTATGGAAGTAAGGGTGGAGAGCTGCATAGAAACCTTATCCATGGAACCCAGAGCTAGTGAACCCTGGAGGGGTTCTCCTAACTCTTTCAGGAGAACCCTCTGAAGACTAGTAAAATGAGTCAGGTAATTCAGTGATCTTAATGTAAATGCTGCTGAAGAAAAAACACACTTCCAATACCTATCCATCGTCCCGGACTCCTTGTTAGAAAGATGGATATTAGAAGACGTCTCAGATAATTCCTTCTTGGAGGCCGCTACTACCACCATAGCATCAACTGGAACTCCCTTACTAAGGAAAGACTTGTCCTCAGATGCAGTCATAAATTTATTTGGCCTCTCGGGACGGCTTCCACTGAATCTGGAGAGGTCCATGCTTTCCGCGATATGACCCCCAAAAGCTGGTCATAAGGCGATGTCACCCAGGAGGTGGAAGGTCAGGAGCCAAAGGCCTCAATATAAACAGATTTAGCCTCAATAAGGTTAGAGGTCTTCCAATCACCCCTCTAAGGATTTCAGAGGGAGATCTAGGGACCCTTTTGATTCCTCTAAATCAGTGTCTGACGTGACAGACTCAGATGAGTTGACATGCTTCTTCTTACACAGTCTCTTCCGAGGGAGCTCACCAGTGGGATAATCTGGGGAGGTATCGGAAGAGGGGGGCACCTCCAAAGGGAGCTACTTGGGCCTCTGGTTCCCTACACTGTGGGAGTGGCAGGGGGGGGGAGGTTGCTGCCTGCTGCTGGTAGAACACAGGTTCTAGAGGAATGGCTTTGGCAGAGGATAAAGCCTTTTCTATAGGTTCAAAAGCCCCCCCCCTCCGAAGACCTTCGCTCCGAGGGGGCGGATGGTCGACTCCTAGCAAGAGGGAATGGCTCCGAAGCAGAAGTGGGAACAGAGCTGAATCGAGCCGAAGCTCCGAGATGGAGGGTCGGTTCAGACGAGAACCCAGGGTGACTGTCCCCCTTGGAGTCGACAAGAGAGCATCAGCTCCCAGAACCCTCGGTTCCAGAGTGAGCCATCGAGAATAGAGTAATTGGCTACGAGGAAACGGGTTGAATCCCCGGAGCCGAACGGTCCAAAACAGAGGAACCTGATGTAACTGGCGCTGAGAGCGAAGCAGTCGGAGGAGGAAGAGTGGTTGGTAAGGGGGTCAAGCTCAGAGACCTTTGGGTCTGGAGGGGCCAATTTTCTAGCCAGAGCTGGATCCAAAAGCAATCTCTTCACCACCCTTTTGATATCCTCATCTGATAAGGTCCTGGAGGATCTGGTGGAAACAGAAAAAGACCTCCTTCTCTCCAAAATAGGGGATCTCAATGTAGAAGATACAGTCTCGATGTTGGGCAAAATTTTTGCTACGGAAGATGGTCTCAGAACCGATGAAATCGACGGCACTGAAGTAGATGAAGCTGAGTCGGAACCGGAACTTCTTGGTTCCGACACCTTAAGTCTTTTTTGTCGGCTCCGAAGCCGGGGCCGATGATTTTCTATTTGAGGATTTTGAAGCTGCCTGACCAAGTTCCAGCTGTTCCTGGAAGGAACTGGTCATAAGACCCCTGTCAATGAGTTTTCTCTTTCGCTCATTCAAAAGTCTAGCGCTAAAGGCGTGACAGAAGGCGCAGGGTTCCTGTAAATGGGCTTCAACAAGGCAATATACACAACTAGTGTGGGTGGCTGTAAGAGACATTTTCTGCGTACACCTATCGCAGTTTTTGAACCCCGAAGGGCGATGATCCTTATGATCTTTTGACATTCTTATAACTAAGACAAAAAGATAACAGTAAAGGTACTGACAACAATAAAGGTGAAAATGAAGAAGATATTTTTTTTTTAAAACAGTCGCACACAAACAGCGAGGAAAGGCCCTCTAACAAACGGGCACTAAAGCCCTCTAACTTAAACGGGCCGTACAGTCCTAAGGGGGGAATAGGGGTTGAGTAACTTTCAAAAACAGTCACACATGAGATGAGACTATCTATATATAAAACTAAAAGAGACTATCTATATATAAATCTAAAAGAAAGTAGGAAAAGACTAAATATTGTAAAAAATAGTTTTACTTAGCCAATGAGCTAGTAAGACACAACCTCGAAGCTTTTGCGGCAAACGAGATCTGGGGAATTGCCGTGAGGCACCATGGGATAGGGGCTAGCCTTGAGCCAGTAAAAGCTCTCGAGCTTCAGTATCGGCCAAGTCGGAGCTGAAAATTGGCTCCAAACCCATCCAGCAAGAAGTACAGCAAGATAGGACTACATAACATCATTCCTTATTTAAAGGAGCGTCTAGTAATTTTGATTTGACATGACCTGGCAAGGTTTGTTCCTTCAGCCAAGCATGCCTTCTCAGTACAGACCCAGTGACTGCAGCCCTCCAAAATGCTTCTAAGGCATCAAAGTCACACTGCAAAGTATGCTTACTAACTTGGTTTGCAGAATGCATTAACTTTTGTAAATCTTTATTTTCTGCACAATCAGGAAGTAACACCATTTTTTTTGTTTAATTAGTTCCATAATATGTTGCCGGTACTTCAACATGTGAAACTGGCAATTCAATGCCCTGATGGCAAGAGTTGCAGAGGCATATACCTTCTTACCCCATCTGTCTAAAGTTCTGGAATCCCTGTCTGAAGGGGTAGGGTTTTTGACTAAATTAGCCTAAACACCTTTAGGTCCCTGGGAAATGGTTTCTGGATCCGCAGTAGTATTCTTAAAGAGAAATTTGTGAGAATCAGGCACTCTGTAGTACCTGCCAGGTTTTCTAGGGGCTGGTGGTAAAGTGTCTGGAGCAAGACTGGTTTCCATGAAGACATCTACAACATCCAGGACAGGGGGTATAGGCTAGATGCCTTTGCTGAGGCAACTCTAAAAATTCTCTTGAGTCTCTTTTTGGACTGAGGGTAGTGCTGGCATTCCCAGCGGAAATGCTCTCTCAAAGTATGCAAGGTTTCACCAAAAGAAAAATCCTCTGGAGGGGAGGCAGAGGGAATGGATTCCTCTGCATCTGAATCCTCATAGGATGATAAGGGTATGTCCTGGTAATCAGAAGGGTCAGAGTCATTGGACTCCTGGTCTGTAGAATCAGAATGAAACTCAATTCTTTGTCTCTTAGCAGGGGAAGGCTGGCTTCCCCTAATTATGGTAATAAGATCTTCAGCCATTCTAAGCATTTGTTTTTGTGGCATGGGAGCTTGAGCATGCTCTTTGGTCATCTGTTTTCTAGGTGTAGTGCATACTCTGGGCCCGAGACACTCTGTAGTTTTAGCTAAAAATGAAGTTGTCGGTTTAATTCGAACATTGGTAGGTCGGAATACACCCTCAGAAGCCGGTGCCTGCACAGCTCCTCTAGACACATCCAAGTTAGAGACATCCACAGGTTCCATAGTCGAAGAAGCATCTCACGGCATACCGGACTCCAAATGGGTCTCAGCCGAGGCCTGCAAATCTGTAAAAGCAAGCATCAGGGGCTGCAAAGGCGCCTCACTGAGTACCAGCGGACTGGCGACTAGCTTAACGGAAGCTTCATTGGCAGGTTTGGACCTATGCAGTCTGTCTCTGTCTTTATCTTTACATTTTTTCGGAAGATTGGTAGTCGGATGGCTTATCGAAGCCATTTCAGAATATGGAGAACAACAGCGTAAAAATTTAGCGACAAAGATAGCCCAACAACAAATGGTTCGGTTGTTAAACAAGGCACAACGCCGACAGCGAGGGACATCATGGTCTGGGCCTAAACAGGTGACGCAGTAAGAATGAAAATCTCTGAGGTATTTGCTTTCCACAGGCAAGACAATTGTTAACTTTTTCTGACATCGGTTAGAGCAAGAAAAAAGGATTCCCAACAGGGTAATTGGCTTTAGAAGACTTCAGGTTTGAAACTTGAAAAATGAAAATTTCAGGTAGTGGCCGACTGGCACTTGCGAACAGATTCTGCTTTGGGCTCCTCCTCGGCAAGAAAGACTGATGTAATGGCGTCAACTACCTGTTTTATTCCCCTGACGACCTGACGTCATGGCAGAGGCGACAGCATCCAACGCAGAAATCCCAAGACTCTGGTATTCGGGCCAACTGAGGGCTACCCGCAGGCAGATAACCCAAGTGTGATGACTGCAACAGTGAAACATGAAGATCATCACTATACCCGCAAAGAAAAAAATATGACTTAAGAGAAAAAAATATAAAGTCCTTTTTTTAACTAGCAATACAACAAAGATGATAAAAGGAGAACGTCTGAATTCCCAGAAACAAGGGAAGCAAACAGCAACACAAAGGTCCCGGACTCTTGTGAAAGACTAACAGAAGGGGAAGAAAGTTAAGAAAAGAAAGAGCAATGGTAAATTTAAACTTATCTGAGAGGAAGAAACTTAAGAAAAATCTCAAGATCCTACAATTCAAGACTGTAAGGAAACCATGACGGACACTGCTGGCAGCAAATGAAATCTGAGAAGGCTAGGCAAAGGGTAGAGCATTATGAGAAGATGGAGGAACTTGAGACTGGAGCCTAGTCTGTAGAAATGCGGTTGAGTTAGAGCCTAGGGTGGATCCATGACCCAATCGTGAGGAAGAATGAAAGGTGCAACATCAGATCTTGTCCTTCAGGTCAGCTCAGCTCAAGCTTCTTGAAGTTTGGGTACATGGAAGGTGCCCTGAGGCTTTGGAACATAGCTAGCCATTATAGCCTTGGCAGAAAGGCTACTACAGCAGTGATCAATATAACTGATATCTGGCGGACTTGAATTTGCTTGTACCAGAGTCACCACCAATGCAGTACTTTTTTTTTTGTTTGTTTGTTTTGTTTTTGTTACAAGCCTAAAATTGGAATCTGAAATTCCACAGGATGGGAATGCTGTGGGAATGTGTTTTCTTTGATAACAGTAAACCTTTCTGATTCTGATGTATAACCTGTCAAGAGGAATCAGGAAGATCATAGATGCTATGAACTCCAATATCCTGAGATACTCTCTGATTCAAGTCTGACACAAATTATAGAGATAAAAATCCACATTCTTCTGTGTCAAAAAAGTTTTTGCTGCTGTAGGGTGCCCTGAAGACATCAAAGAAAGACATTCCTATGTGATAGGATCAAGTGGAATTTCTGGAGTATTTATCTGGATCTCCAGACTGGTCAGAACAGAAGAATCCAATGACTTTTGAATCTCAGGAAAAAACTCTGCAAAGATGAGAAAGTCATCTAAATACAGGAATACTTGAATGACATTCAGTCTGCAATGACTGGAGCTAGTCACTTTGTGACCAAGACACAAAAAAGAAGACTTTAACTGGTGAACATGATGGTAAGCAGCTTTCAGCTCTAATGTTACTATAAGAATCCATTAAAACTTCCATGGGGAATGAGGGGTAAGAGTCAACATCTTGAATTTCGGAACTTTCATACACAGATTTAGAAAGGAAAGCTCTAAAACTGATCTCCAAGATGACCGTTTGGTACCAAAAAACATTCTGGAATAGAAGTCTTTGCCCCTTTGATGTAATGGTACTAGTTCAAATGATTAATAGTTTGAGTTAAGTACTAAAGAACCAGAGAAAAAAATTCTATTCGGTTCCGAGGGTGAGGAAGAACTCCCGTGAAAGTAAGAGTTTGTATCGAGTACTTACTGTACCCCTCCTGAACTACCTTTACCACCCAGGAGTCTGTAACAATCTGCTGTCAAATGGGAATTCAAACAGCCAGTGGCTGGGACAGATTTTGACAGCTAGGGTAAGGAGGGGAAGGGGTGGTGGAAAGAATACTGAAGTAGTCAGACATTTTGAAGTTGTGATTTGGTCCCTTTTTTAGGGAAGGATCCTGCTTTCTTACTGTTATCCTCCTGCTATCTCCTTTTACTTCTCTGACTGGTTTGAGAAGGCAGGGGTTGTTTGTTTTGTTTCTTAGACATGAAAGAGGATCTGGGGCATTTGTAAGGGGGTAACATGAAAAAAATTGTTTGAGGACCCAAGTCATAGATGGGCCAAATAAAACCTCCTTATCTAAAGTGGAATTCAAAATTTTAGACTGTACCTCATTGGTAAACTTTTGATTATGTACCCAGGCATACCTTCTCAAAACTGTAGCAGAAGCAGTGTCTCTAGACCCAGAATTTGCACAATCATACACAATCTTTAAGGCATGATTAGATAAAACAGAATTCAGACAGGCACTACCTTGAGGGGGAACAATCCTTAAGGCATGATTAGATACAATAGAATTCATGCAGGCACGACCTTGAGGGAGAAGTGTGGTAGCTACTTTTCTCAAATAGATTGTAAAAAAACTTCTACATATAGGTCTGATAGTTAAGAATTCTACATGCAAAAGTGGAATTTCTTTTTTTTTTAACCAAATCTATCCAATATCTTCCACTCCTTGTCCAAAGGGGAAGGGTTGGTGGACACCAAGAGTAGAATCCCAGCTGACAAAGACGTAGAAATGACTTAAGAGTCAGACCTAAGGTGGCAAAATAAAAGGTATTGCTTTTTTTGGGGACTAAAGCTAGTAAAGAGTTGCTAGAGGCAGTATTAAATGCATCCTCCATGTTTGGCATTAGTGGAGGTAGAGCTGCAGAGTAAGGCATATCTGCTTGTAACATAGCATATCATCTCCTCAACTCAGGGAACATCCATTTGTTCCCATAAAAAACACCTCATTCATTCTGGCTACAGTCTGAGAGAAAAAAAAATCCTCCAAAGCAGGTTCTGAGGACCATGTTTCCTCTAACTCAGAGATTTGGTATAAAGACACTATGCTATACACACTGAGCAGAGTGGATAAGTTGTTGACTGCAGCTGTTAGCTGAGATATACAAGTATCTTGTTTTTTTTTCGATTTATACAGATTATTGTTTTTAACAATTAATATATAGCACTTTTATTGTCTGCTTTTTAGTCTTCGAGTGTATTTTATTCCTATTAACTAATCTGCACAAGTAACTGATTTGTCTGCAGTTAAAAGCATTCTGTATCTTTACAAATCTTTATCTGTTTGTGCCTTCTCAAGTCCAACTGTCTGTAGGCTATTGTTTCTA
>NC_056737.1:1088516405-1088606405 GCF_019279795.1 Protopterus annectens | reverse complement strand
TAAGAGGCATCCAACGCCATTTTCTTCAGTCTTTCTTGCCGCGCAGTGCCCGAAGCAGAAGCAGTTCGCAAGTGCCGGTCGGCCGACACCTAAGATTTTCGATTTGAATTTCAGTCCGAAGTCTTCAATAAAGCTAAGTACCCCGTTGGGGAACATTTTCTTGCCTCAGTCCGATGTCAGAAAAAGTTAACAATTGCATTTCTTGTGGGAAGCAAATACCTCATAAGGACTTGCATTCCTTTTGTATTCCTTGCCTAGGCCCAGACCACGACGTCACAGGTTGTTGGTTTTGCGCTAGGTTTAATAAACGAACTATCAAACGCCGTTTTGACTTCGCACGGCATTACTTTGGTAGGAAATTTAATTATATCATGCCGTCGGAGCAGCCGACAACCACCATACATAGAAAACGCAAGGATAAGGACAGGCAGCCTAGGAACAAGCCAGACTCCGAGGCCTCAGCTGGGCCTGTCGCCGGTTATCTGGTTTTCAATGAGGCGCCTACGCAGCCCCTGACGACCGCAGAACTGGAACCCCAGACAGCTGCGGATTCCCAAGCGGAGCCTACTAGGCCGACGCAGCCATCTACCGACACCGGAGCAGTAGTAGACACCGGTGCAGTGGAAACACCTTCGGTTGCAGAAGGTGTCTTCAGACCGATTACACTCACCATTAAATCTTATGCTAAGCTTAAAACTCCTTTAAAGCCTAAGAAAACTGTACATCAGTCTACAGTTCAAGGCCCCATGCCTAAGAAACAGATGCTTAAGATGGCTGAAGATTTGATTACCCTTATCAGGGGTTCCCATCCCCTTCCTGATAAAAGACCAAGACAAGAGGAGGATTTTGCATCCTCTGATCAGGTTTCACTCTCCTCAGATTCTTCTGAGGAACAGGATTACACTTTTCCACCTTATGAAGACTCTGAAGCTGAAGACTCTATTCCCTCAGCATCTCCCCCTGAAGACTACTCCTTTGGGGAAACCTTACATACCATGAGGGAACATTTCCACTGGGAAGGCCAGAATTACTCAGATTCTAAGAAAAGGCTCTGAGAGTTCCTTTTACTACCCCAGCACAGACCTCTTGCTATTCCTCCTGTTTTAGATATTGTGGATGATGTTTACTTGGAGTATAGTTTAAATCCAGACTCTCTTCCTCCTGCTCCAGCCAAACCAGACAGATACTACAGAGTACCTGACTCACACAAATTCCTTTATAAAAGCCATGTAGCTGACCCAGAAACAATTTCCCAGGGTCCTAAGGGAGCAAAAGCTTCTATGGCTAAAAATCCTGTGCCCTCTGAAAGGGATTCCAGAGCCCTAGATAGATGAGGAAAGAAAATATACACCTCAGCAACGCTAGCTATGAGAGCATTAAATTGCCAGTTTCACATGTTGAAATATCAGCAATTCCTAATGTCTCAGTTAAAGCAAAAAATGAGCACAGTTTCAGAACAGTCTGAATTCAAGGAAATGCAGGATCTGTTGCATGCAGCTGAACAGGTGGGCAAACATACTTTACAATGCGGATTTGATTCATTGGAAGCTTCCTGTAGAGCAGCTGTTGCTGGCTCTGTCATACGTAGACATGCTTGGTTAAAAGAACAAACCCTCCTTGACCATGTTAAAGCAAAATTATTGGATGCACCTTTACAGCAGGATGTATTATTTGGTGTCAAAGCAGAAGAGGTTTTAAAGAAAATGGAGGATAAGGCAAAGTCTATGCAAATGGTCAAGGATTTTTTGCAGGTACAACCCCCTCGTTTCAGCAGAAATTGGCCAACAAAAAACTGATCCTTTCCAGCTTCAGACAGATCACAGAGGGGCAAATACAGACGCCCAAGGGGCAGAGGTCAGTCACAGGGCCCTTACAAACCTCGCCAATGGGGTTCTGCTACCCAGAAAGGAGGAGAAGACAGGCCCCAAGCTAGCAGAAGACAAACACAATGACTCTATCCTCAAACTACCAAGCAAATCTCTCCTGGCAACTCCCTTGGGAGGAAGACTGGCATTTTTTTGCAGACAACTGGCACATCATCACAAAAGACAAATGGGTTCTAAACATTGTCTCTCAAGGATACAGATTCCACTTTCATACCTTACCAAGGATCAAAGGAATGCCAAACCTGCCACCAAATCAATGGGCAGAGGCACAAAAATAAATTACAGCTCTCATGGACATGAGAGCCATTCAACAGGTACCTACATAGGAGCAAGGACAAGGATTTTACTCAAGACTCTTCCTAGTCCCAAGAAAGGACAAAGCATGGAGACCCATTCTGGATCTTTCAATTCTGGACACCTATCTGCAAGTATCAAAATTCAAGATGCTAACACTACAGCAGCTTCTTCCCATGCTGGGCAAGAATGCTTGGCTAGTCGCTTTGGACCTCAAGGAGGCATGCCTGCATGTCCCTATCAGACAAAATTGCAGAAGATACCTCCGCTTCATTGCAGGTTCAACGCATTATCAATTCTCTGCACTGCCCTTTGGCTTATCTACTGCGCCCAGGGTCTTCACAAAATGCCTGGCACCAGTAATTGCATACTGCAGACAGAGAGGAATTCAAATATACCCATACCTGGACGACTGCCTTATTCAAGCAGAAAGCAAGGACATTCTTTTAAAGCATCTGGCATTTGTCAAACACCTTCTAAGTTGCCTAGGGTACACAGTAAACGAAAAGAAATCAAAACTAGTGCCCTCACAAAACATAATATTCCTGGGTGCCAGCTTGAATACAGCAGCCCAGATGGCTTATCTCACGCCAGACAAGCAACGACAGCTGATTCAATATTTCAAAATAATGGCAACAAAGACCCAACTCCCTATAAGAAAAATTCTGCAGGCCTTGGGATTCATGGCATCTTGCAAACTACTAATACCATTTGCAAAACTGCATATGAGGAAATTACAATGGTACCTGAAAAGTGTATGGACTCAGCACAGCCACAGCTTGGAAACAATGATACCACTCATTCCCTGCCTTCAACAGGAGTTTCTATGGTGGGCACAGGCATGTCACCTCAACAAGGGTCAGCCTTTCACCTTACCCACAGCCAGGCAAACTATGACAACAGATGCATCGGACTATGCCTGGGGAGCACACATGGCAGGGCAGTGCATTCAAGGCAAATGGACTTCAGATCAGAGGCATCTGCATATCAATCAAAAAGAAATGCTAGCAGTACAGAATGCCCTAACAGCTTTCAAGGACCTTCTACACCTAGGACAAATAATAATAAAGACGGACAATACCACAGTAATGTGGTACATAAACAAGCAAGGGGGCACACATTCCTACCCTCTATGCAGGCAAGCAATGTCCTTGTGGAACACTGCACTGTCTTACCAGGTTCAATTACAAGCACAATTCCTGCCAGGAAAGAAAAACACATCGGCAGACGACCTAAGCAGAAACATCATGGATCCACACAAATGGAAACTAGATCCACAAGTATTTGCAATGATAGCTCAAAAATGGGGTCGCCCAGACATAGATCTGTTTGCAAGCCCCCACAACCACCAACTTCAAAAATTTTGTACAAGGACCTTCCATCCACTAGCTTGGAAAGTGGACGCCCTCTCCTTCAGTTGGAAAACATTAACAGTGTATGCCTTCCCTCCACTGCCTCTTCTAGCAAAGGTACTGCTGAAAGTCAGATTAGAGAGGCCACAAATGATACTCGTTGCACCAGACTGGCCACGCCAGCATTGGTATCCAGTTTTAAGGAACATGGCCCACGGCCCACCATGGATTTTGCCACAAATTCCTCACCTGCTTACCCAGCGAGACAATCAGATTCTACACAGCCAGCTCAAGACTTTAAACCTGGCTGCATGGCAAATTACCTAAACAACCAGCCAACACCTTTATCCAAAGCTGTTATGGATGTCATTCTTGAGGCCAGGAGGCCCAGCACCAGGAAAACCTATTCAGACAAATGGAAAAGATTTTGCGCTTGGAACCAGGCTAAAGGCCTAAATCCCCTTGATCCAAACATCCCTCAGATTCTACAATATTTAACTGAGATGTTACACAAAGGACTTTCCTTTTCATCTATTAAGATCCACGCCTCAGCAATTTCAGCTCATTACAGCACGGATCCTCCTTTAGTCTCACATCCACTCCTAAGACAGTACCTCAGAGGGGCTAAGAACTTAAGACCGCCAAGGAGAGCTCCAACACCTACTTGGGATCTCAACTTTGTTCTGGAAAAGCTTACACCGCCGCCCTTTGAACCAGCGTTTTCAGCTGATTTAAAATTTCTTTCATGGAAAACTGCCCTACTACTAGCAATAACCTCAGCTAGATGAGTCTCAGAGCTACAGGCACTAATGGCAGTGGAACCTTTCCTCATTTTTTATCAAGACAGAGTCTCTCTACGAACTAACCCTTCCTTTATGCCAAAGGTGGTATCCAGTGTGGCCCTAAACCAAACCATTCACTTGCCCACCTTCTTCCCAAATCCCCAGAACAAAGGAGAAAGACTCCTGCACTCTTTAGACATTCACAGGCAATTACGTTACTACTTGGATAAAACTAAGGCTTTCATAAAAACTGACCAGCTCTTTGTAGCCTATGCTACAGGATCACAAGGAAAAGCTGTCTCAAAACAGACCATTTCTAAATGGATAGGGCATTGCATACGTTTCTGCTACACACATCATGGGAAACCAGTACCTGCTAACATATTAGGTCCCACTCCACCAGGGCTACAACTACATCAGCAGCCTTTCTCAGGGGAGTGCCAACCAAGGATATTCTGGAAGCTGCAACTTGGAGTTCAGTGCACACCTTCACCAAACACTAACACTTACCTCTATACTCTAAGACTAGAGCTGGTTTTGCCACTGCAGTTTTGCAGGGCCTACTAGTTTCTTCTAACTCTGTTTGACTCCAGCTCCCATCCTTAGCTTTGGGATTCAACCCAAGTGTGATGACTGCAGCAGGGTAACACGATGAACATAGTACAGTTTTGTACCTACCATAAATGTAGATGTTCGAGTGTTCACCCTGCTGCAGTCCAGGTTACCCTCCCTCCATCCCCTCTGAACTAGCTGAACTTATCTCTACCACTCTATCCTATACTACCTCTGTGGTGTATTTGCTTGTGCCTAAGGGTTTTGTTTTATTTTTATATAGCTATATGTATATGTATATATATATATATATATATATATGTATATATATATATATATATATATATATATATATATATATGTATATATATATATGTATATATATATGTATATATATATATGTGTATATATATATATATATATATATATATATATATATATATATATATTTTGCCTGCCTATTGGGGGCACCTGACATCTGGGGCAAGAAAAACTGAAGAAAATGGTGTTGGATGCCACTTATGTACCCCTGGCGCACTGACGTCAGGGAAGAAGCGACAGCAACCGACGCCGGACCAAGGCTTTGGAATTCGGGCCGACTGCGGGACCGCCTGACGGCAGGATAACCCAAGTGTGATGACTGCAGCAGGGTGAACACTCGAACATCTACATTTATGGTAGGTACAAAACTGTACTTTCCCCACAATGTGAACATATGCTGTCACTTTTCTTTTTATATGGCATGTTTCCTTTCACTGGTAATTTATCTATTACCAGTCTCCACAAAAAAAATCTTAACATTCTACTTTCTTATTACACAGCTGATTTCTTATTTTTAGATTTTCCACAAGGTTAGCATGGTAACATTGTATCATTATATTCTTATACCATACTTGTCCCTGTTTTCCATTTCATCAGTTTTTATTTTCCACATTAATATTTTTTTTGATATTTCATCTCTTCATTTATACATTTTTTTCTCTTTTGTTGTTTTTACCATACCACAAAATTTATCATACTTAATATTTAAATATTTTTATAGATACTTTTTCATATTTTTTCATTTATCCATTTTAAAATTTTATATAAATTTAGTGAAGCAGCATATACCACTGGGTTACTTCGCCCTAAACCTCATTCTTCTTTATTTACATACAAAACTCCTCCTTTTATTGGATTCAGTCTAGATTTTTATATGATTGAAAAAAATATCTGCAATAATTGTTTTTCAAATACTGTTGGCAACATAAATACACTTGCTAAACATGCTATTTTCCAATTAGTACTAAATTTATCAAATAAACATTTTACCTAAATGATAAACTGTATGTTTTTTCCTTAGTAAAACAAATTTCTTTGAGCTCTCCTGTTATTTTTCTCTTTAATTCTATTTACATTCTTATTCACAAATTTTATACGTAACATATTTAATTAATTGTAAAATGTATTCTGCCTGTCTTAACCACATTGCCTATATTTTACGTTTCTCTTTAATAACTATCATACCTATTGCTTCTAAACACTCATTTACAGAAAATATTACTGTTTATCCAAGTCTTATTTTTTTGCAATTACTGTAATATCATCTGAATAAGCTAACATAACTGGAAATCTTAACTCCTCGGATGTTATTTATCCAGCCTCTTTCATTTAACAGTGTATCCTTCCATATAGCCAACCATTTTACCTCACCACTCTTATACTCACACATCCCAATAACTCCCTACCTATATCCTATAAAAAAATCTACTCTTTCCATATAAACTTATTATTCCTCATAAATATTCTACCCCCTTAGCAACTAACAAATCCTTCACAATTATAATAAAGCTCAACCTATATTCTAAGCAGCCCAACTACCTCTCCAACCTAATCCTACATCTAATTACCATTCTATTATCTGGAGATATTCACCCTAACCCAGGCTCTCCCACCACACCCACTATAGACAAGTCCATACAACTTACCTCTTTAAACTCCCAAAGTATAGCTAACAAAATCCCAAACCTCCATGCCTGGCTTATACATAATAAACATCTTGTCCATCTCTGAAACTTGGTTAAAACCCCATTTAAAAGATTCTGAAATAACACCACCCAACTATTCTATCATTAGAAAAGGTAGAACCCACAAAAAAGGGGGAGGAGTAGCTCTCCTATACTCATCCTCCTTGTCAGTTACTCCCTATAACAAACTTACTCCCCACTTCAATAATGCTGAATTATTCCTAGCACTACTTCGAGTTAACAAACACAAGCACATATGTATAGCCTCCCTCTACATCCCCCCTGGTGACAATATTTCTACACTTGAGGACATCCTCTCCTGGCTTTCTACCAACATTAGCAATGAAACAATAATCTTGGGAGACATGAATATCAGTTGGTCCTCCATTCAGTCTCCCACAAACCCACTTAACATCAACCTCTATACTTTTTCACAGCTAATCAACTCCATAACCCGCCCCTCAAAAAACCTCTCCAGTGGTAGTATCCTAGACTGGATTTTAGTCTCTCATACCCATTACTTCTCTGACAGTGGCACCCTTCCCTATCCCCTTAGTGACCACTTACCCACCTTCCCACATCGACTCCCTTCACCCTTACACCTTACTCATAATTATATTACTACTCGCAACCAAAAAAACTTCAACCCCATTACCTTTTCTAACTCTCTAAAAGCAATAAATTGGAACACTCTAAAAACTCTACCTGTAGAAAATGCAGTTGCCCACTTCAACTCAACTTTCTTAAACCTCCTAGACTACCATGCTCCCATAAGGACAAAAAGAACAAAAATCAAAACTGCCCCCTGGCTAACCAAAAACACACTAGCAACCATGCGCCACAGAGATAAAGCTTGGTCACATTACCAGAAAAATAGGACTTCCCCCACCCATAATGAATACAAAACACTTAGAAACAAAGTAAAAAAGCTCATCGTCACTAATCGACAGAATTACTTCTCCATACTCCAAAACAACAATAAAACAAACCCTCAAAAATTCTGGAAAGGAATCACCACCCTCCTTAATCCCAGCAAAACAGAAAACCCCAGCCCAGACCCCAATGCTCCTGACATAGATTTGTATACACAATTTAATTATTTTTCATTGATTCTATTTCCAAACTAACCTCATCATTCTCTAACATCACCACACCCTCCACTTCACCCCCATCCTCCTCTACTAACACTCTACCCTCCACTTCTGCTTCTTCTCTCATTTCTTCTCCATCATCACCACCCTCAAATGCCCCCTCTTCCCACTCCCCACCTTTCTCATTAAAACCTATACCCACATCTACCATAAAAAAAACTCCTTCAGAAACTGAAGCCATGCTCTAATGCCCCAGATAGCATTCCTTCATACTTTCTTAGCATAGCTGCCGACATTGCCTACCCCATCAGCATTCTAATCAACCGCTCTATCCAAGAAAGCATAGTACCCCAAATTTGGAAAAAGGCTTTTATCATACCTTTACATAAAGGTGGCAATAATAACAATATCACTAATTTCCGTCCCATCGCTAACCTGTCTCCCATCTCTAAACTCCTGGAAAAGTGTATCCATCTACAACTCCTACCACATTTCTTAGACAATCACCTACTAACTCCCACACAACATGGATTTAGACCTGGTCACAGCACTATGACAGCCCTCCTCTCCTTCCTGGAAACTGTGAATAAAGCCCGGGACTCCGGCCACATTGTATCTACCCTCCTACTTGACCTCTCTAAGGCCTTTGACACTATCTCTCACAATCTACTTCTAACTAAACTCTCTAAGCTTAACCTATCACCTTCCGCTCTGAACTGGTTCTCCAGCTACTTATCGAATAGATATCAAGCAGTAAAATGGAAAAAGGCCACCTCCTCATTCTTTAACACCCCAACTGGAGTTCCCCAGGGTTCCTTGCTGGGTCCCCTTCTCTTCAGTATATTTATAAACGACTTCCGCGACTCTATCCCTTTCTCAAATATCATCTAATATGCAGATGATTCAGCTATTATCTGTTCTGCCACCTCCATCCCTACACATGATGCATTCTCAACCAGTGAACAATGGATGAAAAAAAATCACCTAGCACTTAATGCCTCTAAAACCAAATTAATGGTATTTACTCCCTCTAAAGTCACCTCTTTCAATACAAACACATTCTCTATCACTAGCCATAACAACACATCTCTGGAATTGGTATCAGAGGCCAAATTACTAGGGGTCCAAATTGACAGTTAGCTTAAATTTAATTCCCACCTTCAACTAAATATAAAAAAAACCCCACCAAAAACTTGGCATGTTCTACCGACAAAATCGTTATCTCACACCCTCCACTAAAATCACTCTCTCTACCACATTTCTTATCCCCTCCCTCCTCTATGGAGCCCCACTCCTAACTAGCCTACAATCTTCCCTTAAAACACAACTTTCCTCTTGCTACAACAAAATTGCCAAGTTCGCTACCAGCCATAAGTCCTCCACCCACCACTGTTCTTCTCTCCACAAACTAAAATGGCTAGAACTATCCAATCATCTCACCTGCACTCAACTTACTCTTGTACACAAGCTCATTTTCAACCCCTTCCTCTGTCCCTCCCTTTCCTTTAAAATGCGCCTCCCTGACAGATTACTAAGATCTAACAACCAAAACCTAATAGAATTGTATAAACCAACTCGTCACCCAAGTAAAAATCTCCTATCCTATGGTCTAGCACGTCTCCGGAACTGCCTACCACCATCCATTCGTACCACCTCTAACCACTTTCTATTCATAAAATCTCTTCACTCACTTCTAATATCCCAGTGGGAATGCTCCTGCTCCCACCACACATAATTTACTCTGGCAATTTCCATTTTACTTTTCTCTCCCCCTCTTTACACTGGCAATTTCCATTTTACTTTCTCTCCTAACTCCTACATCCTTCCCTTGTACATACTAAGCTATTTTACAAAGAATGTATTAGAATGCACCTCTTAAGTGCAAGCTTCCTTAAGATGTAGTGGCTTCTCAGTATTTATACTGTAATGTTCTATTTTGCTAGTCTGTAGCATCTGTAATGTTTTTCACTAGTCTGTACTATTTGTAATGTTTTTTGCTCTAGTCTGTAACATTTGTAATAATTGTAACCTAAAACCTTATTGTAACCTTGCTTGTTTTTGGAGCTTTTCTCCCTGGGACTCCATTGAAAATGGGTTCATCTTGGCCCAATGGACTATCCTGGTAAACCAACTGCAAATAAATAAATAAATAAAATTTCGCATACAATCATATTCATAACTAAAGCCAAAGGTATACAACTCATTGGAAATTTAATTAACCAAACATTTACAAGAATTTTTACTGTATTATTGTTGTAGGTGGACATATACAATTTGCTATTTTTCTCACTTATATTTTATTCTTTCATTATCACGAATAAATTTTCATGTCCTATTATATCAGATGCCTTAAGATCCCCATCATAAGTTTAGCTTCTTATCTTCCATTTATAATATCATACACAATCTATCTCCCTATCATTAATAATTCTTGACATCTCTTCCCCTTTATGCTATACATACTGTCTCTTCATAACACTTTCCAGCTTAATTTCAAATCTCTTCTGTTTTATTTTCATAAAGATCTTGTAGTAATTATTATTTAGTAGTATTGGTCTCCAGTTTAATTGATTTTTGTCTTCTTTCTTACAAATACATTTAAGTATTTCACTTCACAATTCTTTATGCATGAAACCTTCATGTGGCCATTAATTCAAAATCTTTAATATTCTTTCCGGTATTCCATTAACTTTTTATGCATGTCATTATCCCATTCCGTCTAGTCCTGCAGCCAAATCTATATTCACTTATCCTAATATTTTAACTCATATAAATAAATCTCCTTTTTACCTTTTTTATTTTCTTGCTGTGAAAACCTCTTCCCATACTGTTTTCAATTACTTGTTTTTTAAACATTTCTCATACATATTCAACTATAAATATTCATAATTTGTTCCTGAGTTTTCAGTTTCTCCTTTCACATTTTTTATTTCTCTCAAACTACCATCTTCCTTTTACTCATCTACTTAAATATTCAAGTACTACTTTGTTCTTGTAAGAAATATGTTTGCTTTGAGTGATAACTCCTCAATTTTCTCTTGATTGCTTCTATATGATACTTTTTCTTTTTCAAAACAACCTGTATAATTATTTTCTAAATCTTAAAATCCATCTTTATATACTGCTCTTTGTCTTTCTCACATCATACTGCCACTATAAAATAATATATATATTTTTAAGTCATCCACCATTCAGACCATTTTTTATAAAATGCTGTCATAGTAATTTGATCTTCCCAGAACTGTATTATTATTCTCCTATCTTTAATCCCATGTTTTCTCATTTAACCTTGTTATTGTTTTGCCTATTTTTTATGTATTCCTTGTTTTCCCTCATCTCTAGTCATATTTCTTAGTAATCTGAAAAAACTGTTTATTTCTCCTTCCCTATATTTAATCCTTCTGATACTATGAAGTAATTTATTTCAGTTCTATAAACCTCTCTTCTGTACGTCCATGAATTTTTATCCCAAAATATTAATTTACCTCATCTCATAACTTCTAATATTTTTGCATAATTTCCTTTCTTTTTACACTTGCCTCCAAAATCACACTTGAAATCTCCTGTCACTGTAATATTCATATTTATCACTACATAATCTAGAATCTGGTGGAATAAACTCTTTATTTGCAGGTAAATATGCATATACTAGTATAATTCTAAATACGTGTTCTTTCCCTTTTAATCCACAGTAATCTTCAGATTCTTACTTAAGTTATATCTAATATTTTCACTGTATTTCTTCAAAATACAACTGTTCCAGAATCTGATCATTTCTCATATTATCTTCCCCCATATTTTTTCTGGCTTATACTATTTCTCAACTTATTAAGAATCTTCTGAATTCTACTACAGTTACTTTCCCTTTTTCTTAACTTTCTAGAGATTATAATTTTATTTTCTCATTAATTTCCTTAATTTTATTTTATACTCATCGCTTTAAAATTTCCTTTCCGGTTTTTTACCCATTTACCAATAGAATTATTTTTTTTCTTTTACTATTTTCCAATTTATATCTTCCTCATCACTTATTTCAAAACCTTCTTCTATTTTCCTCTTTTATTTCTTTCTTTGTTTTCTTTTTCTAATGTATCTTTTTCTTCCCTTTCCTCTGTTTGTTTTCTTTTTTTCTTCACTCTCCTTGTTAGTTTCAATTTTACAATCCATCCATAAATGCTCAATTTTGTTAACATTTATAACATTTCATTTCGCATTTTTTCTTGCATCTTGACCCAGCGCCCTGCAAATAAAACATTTCTTTTCACCACAGTTATTTATCATACGTCCTTCTTTCCCACAAAAAATGATATGTTGGTTTACCCCCAGTATTTTACCACACCCTTACTTCCTTCAAAATTTATTGTACTTGGAATGTGTATAATTTTGTCCTTTTCTGTCTTTAACACAGTATTATATTTCCTTCCACTAGTCCATAAACCCCATTTATCATAAACATTTGCAATGTCCAGCATTTCTTTACATAAGCATTTCAAATGTCCTTTCAAAGTCTTTCTTTCTACTTCTGTTTGAAATTATACATGAATCTTCTTTTTTGTTTCCCTGTTAAATGCTTTTATTATGTATACAGTCCAAGGATTACAATTCTTCTTCTACACAATTTTCCATTGTATAAACTGTCTCAAATATAATGTCACAAAATGTCTCTATTTATAAGAATAATTGCTGTTAACTCCTGGACTGTCACACTCAAAGGAACCATCAAGTGTTCTCAAACTTCATAGCTATCCTTCTTTTTCTTCTTATTTTGAATCCTGAACACATACTTCCTCTTTGCATTCTTTTCTGTCTCTTTCTTTTCTGTTACACCCCTTGCACATTCTTTTACTTTTTCTGTGTATGCTTTCCTTTCCATCTCACCACTGGCTTTCAGGATGGACTCTGCTGCTGATTTTTGTATTTTATCTATAATGTCTCCCCAGGAAACTCCTTCATTCTGTGACTCACTGTGCATCACCATCTCCTTCAGTAAATTATCCCACAACCCTCCCGACTGGAGGGTTGTAATAACACAAGTTTCACTTGTCCATTCTTCTTTTTCAGCTTCAGTAATTACATTTTGCTGGAAAACAACCTCCATATTGTACACATTCTCATTATAGCATTGGTGTTCTTCCTCCTTGCCTTCTGCCATCTTTCACTCATCACACATCATCCTCCAAGCTGCCATTGCACTAAGAATGGGATGCACATGCTTACTTACTGGCTGCAAAGCTACAAGTAGGGGAAGTTCCACAGTGCCATGGCTAAATTTCCCCTTATAGTATAAACATCAGCTCTAATCTCCCACTGCAAAGAGGCTAGTAGCCTAGTTGGATTGTCCCATTCAACAAAAAAGTAAAATCAAACTTGCATCAATATGGACAAAGGCCTTCTTACAGGGGCATTGTTAATGAACAGGCCTTTGATTTTGTCAGCCATACTGTGTTAATTCACAAATTTAAACAAGGTAACCATTGTAAATGCATCTGAATGCAGAGTTCTGTGATGTGGAGACTGAATGGCTGAAAATCCAGACTTGAGTATAGCTAAATCCAAGTTTTCCATTTCTTGGATTATTCCCTTTTGTCCAAGGTAAGGGGTGGGGGGCTTGCCCACCCCCCAATCAGAGGTGCCAGCTTGCCTCCCTGCAAAAAAAACAAAACAAAAAAAAAACAAATTTAAAGTAGAAGAGCAGTGTCCAATATTTGTCCATCTGCGTTATCTGTATTTTTTTTCAGTCTGGCAGGACTTAAGATTCCTAGTCCTTATATTTCAGTAGGGAGCCCTTGAGCAGAAATGTTTGGATGATATCACATTCTCCTGGTTCTGAATGTGTTTACTAACTAACCAAGTCAGAGTACAGCATCTTGAATCTTGCGCTGACAACAGAGAAGTACATAACGTTTGTTTTAATCTAATATTGCTCTGCAATACACAAAGCAGCCACCAGAAAAGAATTGGAAGCTTTAACAGTTTTAAAAGTAGTAAAACAGTTTGCATTCCCACACTTTTTTCTCTAACTCATAGTACATCAAAGCAGCTGAAGTGCCATGTACTGCAAAGAATTATCTGTTTTCAAATTACTAATTATCTTTTCTCAAAGTAGATTTCAAGGTACACTTCTTGAGCTTCGCTTTCAGTGTGTGCTTTTTGACAACCATTTCTCAAGAAATAACAAGTAAGTTATGATCAGAAACTCTATCATAATCCTGTCTATAAATTTAATGGGTATTTTAAGCAGCAGACATCCCATTGTTTCTAGAAAAATAAGTAGTCTTATTGTCCAAACTGAAAAAAAAGCTAACTTCACCACTGAGAACGCAAAATAGTAGCAACAGGTGAATTAAAGTAACAGTTCAGTCTGTTAGCCGCACTTGTGCCACTGCTACATTCATGTGCAAAATAAACTGCTGTGTAGACAGCTCAAATTCACCTCAGGGTTCTGAACTGAATCAGAAGTGGTCTTTACAAACATTTTTAAATTAAGCAACTAAGAATCTGTCACTAAGATTTCTATTTTTTTAATAGTATCCAAAAAGTAAACAAAAGCTGTGTCAGTACGAAGAAATTTATTATAATCCAAGCCAATAGTAATCACTTTCGTCTCTTATGCAAGAGACTTCTTCAGACTATGGCTTTACCATAAAAAGCATATGCTTTAAGTACTATATTAATTAATATTTTAAAACACCATTTAACATTTAAAAGCACAGTGACATAAAAATGCACAGTAACCATGCATACATTAATGCTTCAACCCCTTTCTTTTTAAATACATTACAAACTCTTCCCTGTTATTTAAACCTGGAGGGAAACAAGCATTTAGTTTAACTTGCCAACAATGTTCTAGCTAACCAAGTTCTTCTTCAACATTTACTGACTTATTATTTTGATGCACAGTGTCCAAAACTATACATTTAAAATTAATTTTACATTTCTTATCAACATAATGTTTGCTCATAGCATTTTTTGTATCTCCATTACTAATAGCATAATTATGTTCATAAATTATTTTGTATAGTTCTCTCTTTGTTCTTCTCACATAAAATGATCTACATTCTGAACACATCAATAAATAAATAAATAACATTTTTTGATTTACAAGTAAACCTCCCTGGGACTTGGACTACTGTTTTCCCCACTAATAATTCACTACTATCAGTAAATAAATATTGGCAATAGTTACAGTTATAACATTTAACCATCCCTTTTCTTTACTTTGAAAAAGATCTTTAAAGTTTCTAGCCCTTTTCTGTACAAACTTGGGTTCATTCCCTATTTTCTCCATAATTTCTCTATTTCCTTTTAAAATTCCCCAGTTTCTCATGACTATATTCTTTATAGTGTACGAATCTGTACTATTTTGTATTGCTAATGCTGTACTACAATTTGTATGTGTTATATCACCAACATTCATATTGACATTATTTCCAATATTATTCCTCTTAATTCATCAGTGAACAGCCTTTGTACTTCATCTTGAGGGTATCCTCTTATTTCCATCCTTTTACAAAAATTTAAAGCTTCAAGCTCAAACAATTCATCATCTGTAGTTAAATTACTAATCCTTTTAAGTTGTCCCTTAACCATATTAACTTTAGATGTTAAGTTGTCTATCTCGCCTTCATTCTTGCTGGATGGGTTCGGAGCCGACCTCGGCTCCGACTCGGCCACTCTAAAAGCTCGAGAGTTGGTTCCACCGGCTCGAGGCTCCCCTTATATCCCACAATGCTAGGCGAGAGTTACCTCAGATCTCGTTTGCCGCTACAGCTTCGAGGTTGGTTGCTTCTACCGGTTCCTGGTGAGTGTTAGCTTTTTCTTCAAAAAGTTACTCTTTTTTTCCCCTTTTAACTTTAATTCTTCCTAAATTAGTGTAGAACATAGATCCTTATCCCCGACCCTAAATTTTTCGAGTTTTTCTTACTAAAAGAACCGTTGGTTCTTCCCTTGGGCCTTTGGCCTTCCCTTCCCTAGGGAGTGTTTGTGTAGTTTACTTTAATTTTTGTACTTAATTATTAGTATTTTTACTAAAATTGTTATTGTTTTTAGTATTACTAATTTTTACTGACAGGGTATAACTGTGTGTTTGGGTGTGTGTTAGTGTACACCTGTCAGTTAGGAAAATGTCAAAAGAAGCAAAGGTCTTGATTCAAGAAGTGTGATGCGTGCTGTCAGAAAATGTCTCTGACAGACGCTCACACTTCTTGTGTCTATTGTCTGGGGCCTTTGCACCTGCAGGACTCCTGTGCTGTGTGCCATGGCTTCAGCCCCAGGGTCCTGCAGGAGAGAAAAACAAGTTGATTCTGAGAGGCTTGTTGAAGCCAGAGGATTCCCTGTCAGTTTCAACAGGGAAGCCCTCTAAGGCATCGAGGTCTTCGGCTCCGCTTCTGAGCCGAGACCTCAGGTTGTTCAACCTTTGCCTTTATCGGCTCCGGCTGGAGCCGATAAGACTCAGTCCACAGTTTCTGTGGCTTCCTCGGCGCCGGAGCCGAGGTTATCGAGTACGCGTGTCGGCTCCGACAAGATCTTCGGAGCCGACAACCAGAAAGAGGTCTAGGTCACCTTCTCTTGGCTCCGTTCATTCGGCACCAGGATCTCCCCTGCTGTCTGAACGGAGCCAAAGGTCTCATTCCTCTAGGTCATCGAGGCTTTCCGATCATGACCTTCAGAGGGTGGTGAGTCGACTACTTAAGTCCGAGGCACTAGCCCAGATGCTTCAGAGCCCGACTCATCAGTCGGTGCCTGCCCCGTCCATCAACTCTTTCCTCCTTCGACTCTCTTGAGTTCGAGCCGGGTCGTCGGAACCGAGACTGTGGTCACTTCGAGCCGAGACAATTGTCTTCGGCTCCGTCGGCTCTTCTTCCTTGGAGGAATCTCGGCGCCGGACCTCCCTCGGCTCCGAGGGGTGAGTGGCATCGGACCCTTGTCCGACCCCCTCTCCTCTCGGTGCTTGGCGCTGGTGAGTTCGGCTCCGACATCGACCTCGAGCCATCACTGTCGGTGCCGAGGGGGTCCTTAGCTCCTCAGAGCGGGGACCTCTGGCTCTGCCTGACAGGGGTGCATTCGAGGTCATGCGGAGTGTGTTAGAGCCTGGCTCTACTCCACAGTCGGCTCCGTCAGCCCCTCCTTCTATGCTGCCTCAGGGTAAGTCGACTCACTCCCTCATCCCGGACCGCAGAGAGCCAGCTCCTCAGGAGCCCCTTTGGGATTTCATCCTCTTCCGTGGCCTCTCCTGCTTTGGCAGAAGAGCCTCCTCGGAAGAGGAAGTGCAAGAGGAAGCACATTGCCTCACCTGAGTCTATCACGGGGGACACAGATCTGGATGATTCTGAGGGTTCCCCGTTCCCCTTCTGAAGATGTCTCATTTGCAGACATTCTGGAGATCCTGAAACAGAGGGGAAATTGGCCAGCCCTCAACCCTTCGGAGGACGAATCTGTGTATCTTGAGGCGTTTGGCTCTCGCCCTTCCACCTCCTGGGTGTCCCCCCCCTTTGACCCCCTCATGCAGGTGGTTGCTAAGAAGGCATGGACGGCTCCTGATTCAGTGGACCCCACTCCCAGGAGACCCTCCAAATTCATCACAGCTCCATCAGACAAGCAATTTTTATCAAAAGGAGTTTCTGTGGATGCTATGGTGGTAGCTGCCGCCACAAAGAAGGAACTGGCTGATCCTTCAGTGCCTGTCCATCCACCTAACAAGGAATCTAGGTCCATGGATAGGTACGGGAAGCGGATGTTCTCCTCAGCGACATTTACCATGCGTTCGCTGAATTACCTGTGCCATTTCACTCGTCTTCAAAGGGACTTGATCAAGGAAGCGAGTGAAATGTTAAAGGACCCTACAGCTGCGGGTTTCCAAGAGAAAATGAACATGCAGCTGGCTACCCTTAATTCCATATCCAACTCCTCCATGCGCCTCCTCTCTTATGCGGCCGATGGAGCGAGCAGAGCCGCAGGGACAGGGGTAGCCTTACGTAGGCACGCCTGGATGCGGCTATGCAACTTTGCGGAACCTTTCAAGACGTCTTTCACGAACTCCCCTTTTGATGGATCATCTCTCTTTGGTCCTCAAGTGAAAGAAACCCTGACTAGGTGCGAGACTGATGGCAAGACCCTTTCTGCCGTCGGAGTCCGTTTTTCTACTCCTTCTAGGCCTTACCCCAAAGGGGTGGGAAGATGTGGTTCCGTAAACAATCTCAAGGGACTTCGCCTGACGCACAGAGTCGTTTTCCTACCAAGGGCAGAGGTGGGAATAACAATGGTAGACGTCGCCCTAGGGGCAGGGGGGGTCCGCAGAAGCAGGGCAATCGGGAAGCTTTTCCTGACAAGCCCTTTCAGCATCCCTGAGGTGTTGCCCGACTGCCCATCTTCGGAGGCAGTCGGGGGAAGATTGTCACTGTACCCAGAAGCCTGGCTAACCCTGACTCAAGACAAATGGGTACAGTCCATCATTTCCGAAGGCTATTCTATCCCCTTTCTTCGTTTTCCAAATCAGTCAAAAAAATCCCTTCCAGATGTTCCACCCCTCAAAGGGATATAGCAGCTTTGGAAATTTCAAAACTGCTTACAAAAAGAGCAATTCAGTTAGTGCCAGCAGACCAACAAGGATCCGGAATCTACTCAAGGTTCTTTTTAGTTCCAAAGAAAACAAGGGACTGGAGACCGATTTTGGATCTCAGTGTCTTGAACAAATCAGTCAAGAAAACAAGATTTCGGATGGTCACACTGCAATCCATTCTTCCCCTTTTGGGCAAAGGAAACTGGATGTGCTCTATAGACCTTCGGGATGCGTACTATCACAAAATGAACAGACGCTCCAGAAGATTCCTCCGCTTCAGGCTGGGAACCAGTCATTTTCAGTTCAGGGCCCTGCCCTTTGGTCTCACCACTGCCCCGGTGTTTACCAAATGCATGGCAGTGGTAGCTTCTCACCTGAGACGACAAGGATTCCAGGTGTTTCCATATTTGGACGACTGGCTTCTCACAGCTCCCACCAAGCATCTCCTTTGATGGCCAGAGATTATACTTTTCGGTTTGTCAAAACTGGGTATTTCAATAAATTGCGAAAAGTCTGTTTTGTCGCCTTGTCGTACTATTACCTACATAGGCGCAAATTTAGATACTATAAACATGTCTGCAACGCTAACGAACCAAAGGATATCAGACATTCACAAATTGGTGTCACTTCTTCTCAACAACAACAGAGCCAAAGCCAGGTTAGTTCTAAAGGTGTTGGGAATCATGGCAGCGGCCATACCTCTCCTCCCATTGGCCAGATACCACATGCGGATCCTTCAGTGGATGCTTTTTTCTCAATGGTCATACCAGGAACTTCCAATGTCTCACACCATTATGATCACGCAAGCGTGCAAAAAGCATCTCATGTGGTGGATGTCTTCCCCCCAGCTCCTGTCGGGAAGACCATTTGTTCCACCTCCTCCAGTTGCTACTCTGACAACGGATGCCTCCCTGATCGGGTGGGGGGGGCATTATCAGGGCAGGACAGTCCAGGGCACATGGCAACCAAACGAATGCCACTTGCACATAAATGTTCTGGAGATGAGAGCAGTGCTTTTAGCGTTGCAAGCCCTTCAAGACTCTCTTCCCTTGGGAACGATTGCAATCCAGACAGACAATATGTCTGTAGTGTGGTACATCAACAAACAAGGCGGAACCAGGTCATACCCCGTGTGTCGAGGAGCACTCAGACTGTGGCAATGGGCGATTTCTTCTCAGCGTTTTTTGATAGCAACGCACATCCCCGGAAGTCCAATCACATTGCGGACAAGTTGAGCAGAGCTATACTCATGCCTCACGAGTGGTCTCTGAAAGACTCTGTAGTGAGAGAGATATTTCTCAAGTGGGGTCAGCCTTGCTGCGATCTTTTGCTACTCCCCAAAACAGCAAGTGCAGAGAATACTTCACTCTATTCCCTTTACCAGGCCAACCCAGCAGGGACGCTCTAGTCCAAGTTTGGCCCCGGGACTTCTGTATGCATTTCCTCCTTTCCTCTGATCTCTCAAGTAATACAGAAAGCTATCGCTCAGAAGGCCTCATTGATCCTCATTGCTCCTTACTGGCCTCGACAAGTGTGGTTCCCCTTTCTACATCGCTTTCTTGAGCGACCGTGGAGTCTGGACCTAGTTCCAGATCTTTTGATCCACCAATCGGGTCAGTTTCATCGCCCTCCCCTCTCTGAACCTCACTGCTTGGTTCCTCCAGTTCCAACCGTAGCCAGGCTTCCTCAATTATCTCACTCGGTTAGAGATATATTGATAGCTTCCCATAAATCTTCCACTCGAAAGATTTATTTGAGTAAGTGGAAACGTTTCTCATACTGGGCACAAGGAAAGGACATAGATCCTTTCACCGCTTCCATCCAACTAGTCCTTGATTTTCTAGCTGAACTCTTCCATGCAGGTTCATCTCCATCTACTCTTAAGGTTCAATTGGCAGCTGTTTCTAATTTTCATGTGGGCATTTCTGAATCTGCCTTAATGTCCCACAAACTTTGCAAAGCCTTTTTGAAAGGAGTTTTTCTTCTCAGACCTCCTATAAGAAATCCTCCTTCTCCTTGGGACCTAAATTTAGTTCTTGCTTCTTTGATTCTTTCCCCTTTCGAACCTGCAGCTTCATGTTCCTTGAAATTATTATCATGGAAAACTCTCTTTCTGGTGGCTATCACATCAGCTAGAAGAATTTCAGAACTTCAAGCACTCAGTTGTCGTTCTCCTTATCTCTTGTTCCATAAGGACAGAGTTTCCTTTAACTAACCCGTCCTTTTGCCTAAGGTGGTTTCAACATCAAATCTAAACCAATGCATTGACCTCCCTGTCTTTTTCCCAGAGTATTCAAATAGGTCTGAACAAAAATTACACTGCCTGGATGTTCATCGTCAATTAAGGTACTACTTGGACAGGACGAAACAATTCAGAAAATCTGATCAGCTGTTTGTCTCCTATGCGGAAAGCAGAAAGGGACTTCCAGTTTCAAAGGTATCATTATCCAGATGGCTAACATCTCTGATTACCCTTGTTTATTTATTTATTTATTTTTATTTATTTTATTTTACATTTGTTGACCGGGAAAGTCCGACTGGACACATGTCCATTTTCAGCGGAGGCCCGGGGAGAAAAGCTCCAATAGTACATAGTAGGTTACAAAAAGTTCCAATAGTACATAGTAGGTTACAACAATGTTTGACAGCTAACATACGATTGTAGTTATGCACTAAATACCCAGGGAAGAAAAAAAAGTTACATTAGTATGTACAATAACAATTATAAAGAGAAAAACAAAGCATCATATAGTTAGTATACACAGGTAAGAAAAAGTTACATTAGGATGTACAGTGAACAATTATTATAAGAAACAAACCTACAAGTAGTTAGTTTCAGGGGGAGAGTATGAGATTTATGAGATTAGACACCAAAAACTGCCTAATAAACCTAAAGCCCATTCCACCAGAGCTTTGGCTACTTCTCTAGCCTTCCAAGACAGACTGCCTATTGACACCATTTGTGCAGCGGCTACTTGGGCTACTCCTCACACTTTTATTTCCCATTATAAGTTGGATTTAGCTTCTAGGCATAGAGCTAATTTTGGTTCCACTGTTCTCAGGAGTCTGTTCCGTTAGGCCACCCGGGACAAGGTGCTAGGGACGCGGTCCCATCCAGCAAGAATGAAGGCGAGATAGACAACTTAACATATAGAAGTTATGTTCTTACCATAACGTTCCATGTTAGTTGTCTTCTTCTCGCCTTCTTCTTGCGTCCCACCCTCCTTCCCCCTGGCCTAGACAGACCTAGAGGAGTTGTGATCATGACCTCTCTTTCTACCACCTCTTTCTTAGTCATATGCTATTATGCATATTTCTTGTTTCAGGATGTAGGTCACCCCTTTTCTTCCTGCTGTTAGAGGTGGATTCTGTTTACAGTTATACTGTTATTGATATAAGCTGGGTTAGCTTACAAACGAGATCTGAGGTAACTCTCGCCTAGCATTGTGGGATATAAGAGGAGCCTCGAGCCGGTGGAACCAACTCTCGAGCTTTTAGAGTGGCTGAGTCGGAGCCGAGGTCGGCTCCGAACCCATCCAGCAAGAAGAAGGCGAGAAGAAGACAACTAACATGGAACGTTATGGTAAGAACATAACTTCTATTTCTTTTAGGATGCAAACTAGAATAATGCAAATACATATTATTTTGAAAATCTTTCTTATAAATCTTAGAAATTAATTTATTATCATATTTATATATTGTCAGATCTAAAAAATTGATTTTATCTGCATTATAACTATATGTAAATTTTATATAGGAACAAACATTATTAATGTAATTTAAAAAATTATTTAACTCATTAATAGTACCATCCCACACTACAAGGACATCGTCAATAAATCTTAACATCTTGACTATATGTTTACTATGTTCACTTTCTAAAATACTGGCTATTTCCCAACCTTGCATAAACACATTAGCATAACTAGGGGCTAGAGCAGCACCCATCGCAACACCATTTGTTTGGACATGTATTTGATCATAAATCTCTAAATAATTATGGCTCAAAACTAAATCAATCATCTCCATTAATAACCCTTCTGTACTTGGGGAGAACACTTTAGATTCTAATAGTTCTACCCTTACTGTCTCCATTCCTTCTTTATTCGGAATCATGGTATACAAAGAATTGATGTCTAATGTAACCAGTATATGCGAATCAGACACCTGAATCTCTTCCAGTTTTTTTTATACAGTCATAACTATCTTTTATATAAGTCTTACCCTTTGGTACTATCCTCTGTAGATGCGTGTCAACAAACACTGACATCCCTTCAGTTTTGCTATTTCTACTCACCACTATGGGTCTTAATGGTGGGGAATCTAGGTTTTTATGGATCTTTGGAATACCAAAGATCCTACTTATTTTTGGGTTATTAGATAGATTTCTTTTAGTTTAGTCATCAATTCTTCCTGTGTAAAACCATTATTCTACACAGGAATCAATTAATGAAAATCCCTTTCTTACTTCTGACATATTCACAGGTCTATAAAAATTTGTGTCAGACAACATTTCTTTCATTTTATTTTCATATTAATTTCTATCCATCAATACCATAGAACCACCCTTGTCAGCTTTAAAAATTAAAACATCTTCATTTTTGACTAAAGCATCTAAACATTCCTTTTTTTTTGTTAGATTATAATATCTAAAGTTCGTATCATTATCTAACATTTCAAGCATCTGAATTTCACATACATTGAGGAACATTTCTAATTCTTTGATTAACGGTGGATTATAGCAACTCGGTTTATACATTTCACAATTACCTTGCATTTCTGCACCAAGTAAAATGCTCAAATTTAATTTCCTCACATAATCTCTAATTTTGTTGATCATCACCACCTTATTCGCTCTCTGCGCTGGAGCGAAATTCCACCCTTTACTTAACACACAACAATCTCCATAAGACAGTTTTTTACTGGATAGATTAATAATTTTGAAATTTACAGTACCTAAGTCTTCCAGTATTGTTGTTTCCTGTTCCAGTTTTTCCCTGGTCCTTTCTGCCATACCAGTTTTTTTTTTGTGGCCATTGCTGCTGTTTATTCGAATAATTAAATTTATCATTGCTTCCATTTGCCATCACTTGAGCCCACGATCTCACTTGATTGTCAATTCTTTGATAAACATCAATAACTTGATTATTTTCCGCTGTTACATTTCCTTTTTGCTGAGGTTCCATTGCTGTCAGTTTGGTTTTGTTGGCCTCCTTTGTTTTTGGTCTAACTGCTTGTTCCGTTGCTTTAATTCCTTGCCCGACTCTGGGTTCCATTCTTTCATTCACAGTGGTTGTCTTTGAAGTTTCAGCCACATTGGTTTTATTATTTAGTCTTTCAGACCTTCTTAAAACATTTAACTCATCCTCTATTACTGCACCATCTCATACCACTGTTACTTTGTAGCTTCAGCCCATACACCGCTGCCACACCCCCAGCGTATTCATTCCGGTCTCTGAAAAATGTCTTAGTTTTTCTCTGGCATAGCTCTTCATTGAGTTTGAGTAAATTCTCTTGTATAATACTCATCTTGCTGTTAAAATTCTCTAAGGAAGTATTGTCTTTTAACATGCTGAAGTTAGTTTTCACTTTGGCAGTTAAATCACTGATTTTAATGTTATTAGTTTCACTAAGCAATTCCATGTACTGAAACCCCGCCTTTTGATTAATTTCAAGCCATTTCTTTGTGAGAACTTTAGGCAAATCTCTACCTGCTGGTAGATTTTTAATTCTTAGCCCTTTCAGCACTTGTTTTGCTTTCAAACAATTCTCAAAGAATAAATTGTCCCACTGAAGACGTTTCAATGTAGAGAAATCTTTTTCTAAAAGATGAAAACATTCTTGAATATTAAAAGAAGAGTTTGTTGTTCCTTCACACAAAACACTTCCTTCCACATTGAAAGGATTAACAGGAGGAGCTAAACAACTATTTAAAATCTCTTCTTCACAATTACTACTGAAACCAGCTTTGCGATAGTTTCTCATGAGCGGGTTTACTGTCCCTTCTTCATTTACAATAAACAAACCACTCGGGGGTATCGTTTAACACAGAGCCTGCTGATACAGCTGCAAAGCTCATTCCTGGAGCAGTACTAATCTCCATAACTGACACGCTGCAACAATGTCAAACACTCCAACAAAAGCAGCAAGCAAATAACTCCAAAAATCCAAAAAGTAAATAAAAGCTGTGTCAGTACGAAGAAATTTATTATTTAAATTACTGTTGGCTTGGATCATAATAAATTTCTTCGTACTGACACAGCTTTTGTTTACTTTTTGGATTTTTGGAGTTATTTGCTTGCTGCTTTTGTTGGAGTTTTTAATAGTATCGCCAAGCCTACTTCCATCTCCGAGATAAAAGCTTGGGCATCAGTTTGTAACTCCTTCCACAGGTACACGCTATACTTCTAGGATTCTCAGCTCCAGCAACATTTGCTGTGTTGTTCCTAAAGTGAACTTAAAAAGATGCAGAAGCACAACTGAAATCGGTTATCTAATACTTGGTTCATTTTTATTAAAGAAATGCTTCCTATTTCCTTACTAAAAGTCCCTCACGTAATAGTTCCATTTCTGCCACAGTCATTACAACTTTCTTTTTTAACAATAGCTCTTCTAAGACCCTTATTTGTCTGTTTTCTCTCTCTCTCCCAATCTTCATACCATATATATATATATATATATATATATATACACACACACACACACACACACACACACACACATATATATATATATATATATATATATATATATATATACACACACACACACATATATATATATATATATATACACACACACACACACACACACACACACACACACACACACATATAATCACAAAATAATACAACCAAAGGCCTACGATACTTGGAAGAACAGCACTGTAGAAGACAAAGATAAACCCCAAAAATGACAGGTGCGTTCACGAAAGCTCCAAGCATAAAGTGAATTTATTCAGCAGGAAACAACTAAGAAATAACAGAGGAGTGAGCACTTTTGGGTGGCTTCCACCCTTCCTCAGATTCTACATATCACAAAAATTTTCGGTACTTACGTATTATCGCAACCAGATTTTCACAGTTGCGATAATACGCATGCTAGCTTGAAAACAACTGTGGGAAACACTGTACGTTGTTACTTTGTGTTTACTGTTGAAAAATTAGTTTCACTTACATTCAGGAAGAGAATCGGTCGTGGAAATCTTCCTGTTTTACATGCATTATAGATGCATGCTTCAATTGCCAGGGCTGGTCTCTTACTGACGAAAGCACTACTTGTACTGTTAAGAAGCAATGCTGAGAAGAAAAACACAGACTGCTTGGAAATGCTTTCAGATGCTTTCTTTCTCACACGATAAACTATATCTGTATCAAACATTTGTAACATAAAACGGTACCCGTAACACTTGCAAGATGTAAAGCTTTGCAGACGTGATGGTGGATGATGTTAACAAGTGTTTGGGACTTGAATAGGTGACGGCACTGTTTTGGTCTTCTGTTATGATGCGCATGTATTACTGCTGAAAAGATGTGGATTGCTACATCTTTATAAGTCAGTACATGGTTTGCATAATTCCAGCTTGCATTCCTCTAGGTCTTTATCCTTCCCTTCCCTTCTTGTATGCATAGCTTCAAAACACACTAATTCCACATTATCACAGCAGTACTGGTAATATTTTAACATCGAGAAGCACACGCCATTACAAAAACATGACATGCTGCCCGTAAAATGCATACGTAAACTGCAACATTAAGTTCTACATTTCTAATGATAACCCTGACTAAAACAACCTTCCCTGTGAATGAAAACACAGTAATTCACATTATTACAGCATTACTGTTTATATTTGAACATCGGGAAGCAACCGGTATAACAGCGAAAATCTGGTTGCGATAATACGCAAGTACCAAATTTTCAAGTTTTTCAATTTTTGTTATTTGTAGAGTCTGAGGAAGGGTGGAAGCCACCCAAAGCTCTAATTCCGTTGTTATTTCTTCATTGTTTCCTGTTGAATAAATTTGTTTTATGCCTGGCGCTTTGGTGAACGCACTGTTCATTTTTGGGAGATATATATATATATATATATATATATATATATATATATATATATATATATATATATATATATACACACACACACACACACACACACACACACACATATATATATATATATATATATATATATATATATATATATAAAAACATTGAAATTTATACATACACACACCAACAAAAAAAAATATCCTGCACTCATATAAATATCTCTAAAGTCTGTTATAATGTAACATCATGCAGAGAGAGTCCATTTCCAAATGCTGTTATCAAACAGAAAATCTGCATAAAAATGTTGCCAGAAAGTTCCTTTTAAACTTCCTAATAAATTTAAACAATCTTCAGAGTACTTATTGTTTTCAAGCAGTTAATTCAACATGAAGTAATGTATCCAGGAGCTTGCTTTTAAATTTCCAGTAAATGTAAACAGTGTTTAGTGTACTTACTGTTTTCAAACAGTTAATTCATCATGAAGTGATATATCCAGAAGCTTCCTTTTTTAAACTTCTCAGTTTTAATCTCACCATTGCAGAAAATACATTAGAATGACATCCTTATACCAAATGGTTACATTTTAAACCAGCAATTTGAATTGTCCCCGTCACGCACTGATGATGCTAATGAGGTGAAACTGGTCTGTTGATATGTTTTTTTCTTCAGCAGCACTGAATATTGCTATTTTGTAGTTTGATGCCTGCTGGTTTAAAATGTAACCATTTGATATAACAATGTCATTCTAATGTATTTTGTGCACTGGTGAGGTTAAAACTGAGAATTTTAATAGAAGGCTTCTGAATTAGCTATTTGAAATTACATTTATTGGAAATTTAAAACGAAAATGAAACTCCTTCCTTATTAGTCATGGTGTTTGAGAACATTTGTTCACATCAGTATGCATTTTAATAAATGTAACTTTTCTGTCTTTGATATCACAATCAGCTCTTGAATTGATAAATCTATTTCATTTTTCCTGCTGGTCTTTCGTATCTAGATCATTTGACAGTCATGTTCACCATGGACTTCAACTCTTCCTTTTAGAACAGTTATTTCTGTACTGTGGCTTCTTGAGACAACAACTTGGAGTTTCTCTGCAACTCCTGACAATTGCATTTCTTATAGTCTTTGTCTTCTTTTGACAGCACTGATTGCTCTTCTTCCTTGAGCTTTGATGTAGTTTTGTTATAAAGATGTCTGCAGTTTCTTCTTTACAGTTTTCCATCTACCGTGCAGATAGCGCAAGCCTTAAATTCAGCTACCTGATCAACAGCTTCAGCTTTAAGAAGTAAACTTCTTGTATGGCTTTTGTTTTCTTCCTGTCTCCAGCATATACATTTGGTGGTCTTCTAAAGTGTTTTTGTCATAGTAGTATTTTTATGTCTGGTGATTTTTCTCCACTATTTCATTTACTTTTTTACTTTTAGGCAACAGTAAGACCATTGCTCCAGACCTGTAGTCAATTCCTCCCTGGTTAAATCCGACCACAAACTGATCACCATGGACATCTCCATCTCAGCCTACAACCCCCACTAAGGTGACCACCCTGAAAACCTTCTCTAAAGCCAACTTTGGGCTCCTAAAAACACAGGTGGTTAACTTCTCTGCACCCATGCCAATGGAAAATAGCTGCATGACTGCTGAGTCATACACCAATGTACTGTAGGAGCACATACACAAATGCATGGACGTTGCCATACCAAATAGAACTAAGACGCTCTCCTCCAAAAAAAAGGAAGCCAATCTGGTGGTCCCCAGCCATCAGTAAACTCTACAACAGAAGGAAGAAACTGCTGCAGAAAAAAATGAAGTCACATGACAGGAAAACCTCTCTTATCAGTCTCAACAAAAAGCTGGGATCCCTTATCAAATCCTCTAAAGCCAGCTATGAAGGCAGAATTGCGGCTGACACCAAAAACCACAAAGCCTTCTATAGCTATATCAAAAACCTCCAAGGCAGTACCCAGATTTGCTCTGAATTATTGCACGATGGCACCTCCTGTACTGAGCCAACAGATATAGCCAACATACTGGCCGACAGATTCAGTGCCAACTTTACCCCTCCCCCCAAGGGCCATATCACAATACCAGAAGAAAGCCTGGTACCCAACATTTCTGTGGCACAGGTAAAAGCTGCATTGTCCAAAGCCAAGAATACAGCGTCCATGGGACGCTTTTCATACTTCTGCCTGTTGATAAATGAGTTGAGAGAGAGTCCCTTGCAAATGAAGTAGTAGTGTATTTCTAAATTGCAGGATAACAACCCCTATAGCCATTGTAGCTAGTCTTTCTCATAAAATTCTTCACTGTTTTACAGTTCTCCCCACTTTATCATCCGATTCTGGACACTGAGGATTAGACATTATATTTTGGAATTTCCATTCCTACAAGTCTTCCAAGTTCCCGACTTTTGTACATGAACCATTGTTAGATATATCAGGTATTATTTGTCCTGAAAATATTATTTTTAGTGTATTAACCATACTTTGCACTTGGTGTGTCTGCAAGTTTGATTATTTCATGGAACTTGGAGTAATAATTCCCTCATACAAGATACACAGGCTCTTTAGATTCAAGCAAATGTGTGTCTTCTGTGCTCTAGACTACGATGGTCTTCAATATCAGTATGACCATGGATTTATCTAATATGAGGTGTGTATGCGATAATGCTCCATTTCTTGTTCTGTCTAAGTTGTCATTTCTTGATATGTTTTTATATCTCTTTCTCTGAAATTAATTTTTCTTTGATCCGTTTCATGTATCCAGTCAAAAACCTTGTCTTCTCATTTGACTGAGAACTAATTTTGTTTGTTGGCTTTGAACATTAAAAGGGCAGCCACGGTGGTGCAGCGGTTAGCGTTGCCACCTCACAGCAAGAGGTTCTCAGGTTCGATCCTCGGCTGGAGTGCCTTCTGTGCGGAGTCTGCATGTCCTCCTCTGTGGTCGCGTGGGTTTCCTCCCACATCCCAAAGACATGCAGTAGGTGGATTGGATACTCTAAAATTGGCCCTAGGCGTGAGTGTGTGTGTGTGTGTGTGTGTGTGTGTGTGTGTGTGTGTGTGTGTGTGTGTGTGTGTGTGTGTGTGTGTGTGTGTGTGTGCCTTCCATGGAAGGTTAGGCGCCGGGCTGTCAACTCGACACTGTAAAAAACTCCACTGCCAATCATGAGCGGACCGGTGATCCGCTGTGGTGTCCCCTAACTGGGAAAAGCCAAAAGAAGAAGAAAGGCTTTGAACATTAAAACAGGGTCATGACTTATTTCTTACTGAATTTCTTTCCTTTATTATGATTTCTGGTCATACCAGTCTCTCACTGTAACTTTTCAGCAAATGGAATGCTTTTATTTTTCTTTTGTCATTTGTAACTACAAACTTGTTCCAGAAATCTCTATAGTTTTTCTAGTCACTCATTCTGCATGTTTATTTATTTATTTTTTATTATACATTTGTTGACCGGGCTAGTCTAATTGGATATATGTCCGTTTTCAATAGAGGCCCAAGGAGAAAAGCTCCGAGAAAGATACAGTTAATACAAAATGCAGAAAGATACCTAAACAATCACAATACTATTAGATAATTATACAATCATGTACAAATTGATTTTAAGCAGCAGTAAGCAAATTAGGGTAACACTATGATGTTAGATGACTATACATTCAAAAACAATTTGATAACTATGCATTCATGTACAGCTTGTTATTTCAGCAGGAATAAGCAGGATAGGGTAGCATTCTGAAGATTATTGTTTCAGTCATTTGGTGCAGCATTTATCATAGATAAGTATAAGCATTAGTTAGTTATTATGTTGTGTAAGAAAATTGACACAGTAATGAAAGGTATGAAGAGAGCAAAGTATTTAGAAGTTTAGAAGAGAGAGCCATAAAAAGGTAGTAGTAGAAGAAGAATTGGTGTCGAAAAAGCTAAAGGGAAGGGAAGATAGTATCAGTCAGGCTTGGTGCATGGGCAAAGCTATTTGGATTTTAAGAACATTTTAATTGGGTCCTGAAAAGGTGGGTGGATGTGGTCGAAGTTAGTTCAGTTGGGAGTTTGTTCCATGTTTTACCAACAGAGTTAGAAAACAGACAGTCCCCTGATTTGTTTTTAGCTTTTAAGGTGGCTACTTGTAATCTATTAGCGGAACAAAGGGTTGGAAGGTTTTGATAAGGATTGAGGAGGTTACTGAGTATAGGGGTATTAGTGGAATGGTGTAAGATTTTGTGGATAAAGGTGAGTTGCTGGTAGAGTAGTTGATTTTGTATTTCCAGCCATCCTAGTAGTTTCAGATTTTGACAGTGGTGGGTTCTGAATGGGGTACCTGTGGCAAATCTGGCTATGTTGTTGTAAGAAGTAGCCAGTTTATTTAAATTGCTTTTGGTTAAGTTTGTATATATGGGAGAGGCATAAAGGAGGATTGACATCAGGTGAGTTTGAGCAATAGTAATCTTGGCAGAGGCTGTGAGAAATGGTTTGATTTTATACAGGAAACCAAGTTTTCTATTTACAGATTTAATAGTTAGGTTAATGTGTGTGTCAAAGTTGAGGTTATTATCTATAGTTATACCTAGGAGTTTAGTGGTAGTGTCGGGAGTGATGACAGTACCATTATTAGAGGTAAGTAAGAGAGTGAGTGGAGGGGTCTTATGTGTAGGTGTAAACACTAGTAGTTTTGTTTTTTTTGGGTTCAAGGGGAGACACCATTGGTGGAACCATGTTTCCACTAAGGTGAATACAGTTTGTGTCCTGTTTTGGAGTTCAGTTGGAGAGGAAGCATGACAGATTAGAGTTGAATCGTCAGCATATTGGATGCAGGTGGTTTGGGGCAGGGAGGTTTTTAGATCATTAATGAAAATGCTAAAGAGGAGTGGACCCAAAATAGATCCTTGTGGGACTCCAAGAGAGATTGGGAGCTGGGAGGATAAGTTGTTCTCCCAGCACACTGCTTGTTGTCTATTTTCAAGGTATGAATGAAACCATTTAACTGCTTGAGTATCAAATGAAAGAGATTTGAGAATATTTGATAGCAATTGATGGTTCACCATATCAAAGGCCTTGGAGAGGTCATTAAAGAGGGCTGAAGAGAGCAGGTTATTATTTCTATTTTTATTGATGCAGTCAGTAAAGGATAGGAGTGCTGTGGTAGTGCTGTGTAAAGGCCTAAAACCGTGTTGGCAGTCCACTGGTAGGTTATTTTCAATGAGGTGATGTAGTAGTTGACGGTGAATACATCTCTCCATAACTTTTGCTAGGTGCGAGAGGAGGGCTATAGGGCGGAAGTTTGGAAGTTCATTCGAGTTTCCTCCCTTATGCAAGGGGATGATATGTGAGATCTTCCAGAGAGATGGGATGTAGGATTCAGTAATGGATCTATTTATTAGGATGGAGATTGGGTAGGCTAGTACACCTGATGCAATTTGCAGGTATTCAGCTGGGAGGAGATCAGCTGCTGGTGTACATGGTTTTAGTTTAAGAAGTAGAGTGTGAATGAGGGATGTGGGAACGGGTTGGAGATGAAAAGTTTGGGGTAGATTGGTTATTGGAGGAGATTCAGAGGTGGTGGCAGGTGGTAAGGTCTTAGCTAGGGATTGGACAGTTTCAGAGAAAAATTTGTTAAAGGTGTCAGCAATTAAGTTTGGAGGGCTTTGAGTTAGGTTAGAGGGTGTATTGGTTTTGGAGTGACCTGGATGCAGCAGTTTGTTTATTCCTGACCAGAACTTTTGTGGGCTTTTCTGCTGGGATTGTTGGAGTTTGTGGTAGTAGTTATTTTTGTCAAGGACTACAGCTCTTTTTGTGGAATTTCGAAGCTGTCTAAAGTTTAGGTGATCTATTGGGTTTTTTGATTTCCTCCATTTAGACCAGATTTTATTTCTTAGTTTAATGCTGTTCCTAGTCTCATTGGAGAGCCAGGGAGCAGGTTTATTTTTTGTTCTGACAGTACATGAGGGAGCATAGTTATCATGGATTTGCAGGAATTTGTTGTTAAAGAAAGAGACTGCTTCATCAAGTGGCAGGCATTTTAGAGGTGCATGCTTTGAGCTCTGCTTGGAAGTTCACTGGGTTGAAATTTTTTTTGTTACGGGTTGTTCTAAATATTGTTTCATTGGGAATGGTGGTCTTTTTTCTAGTTATGAAGGTAAGGGAATGGTCACTAATTTCATCGGGAAGTATTCCGGTTTTGTACTTGAGGGGGTTTCTGTTAACTAGTATCCAATCTAAGGTAGTTTGTTTCTTGCTAGGTTTGTGGGTCCTGGTTGGGAATGACATGGTTTGGTGAAAGCCAAATAGGTTTATATGAGTAGTAGGTTTGGGAGTGGTACACCCATTCCAGTCAATATTAAAATCACCAAGGAGTATGGTTTCCTGTGGGAGGGTCAATGAGAGCCAGCTAAGGGTATTTTCAAGAGTGTTAATGTTATTTCCTAGGGGGATATATGCGCAAATAATGTATATGGATTTATTAGCATTTAATTGGAGCTTGGTGGTTAAAATCTCGAGATTTGAAGGTGATGGTGGATGAATGTCTTTTGAGGTGATGTTCAATTCAGATTTAAACAGTAAAGCAACCCCACCACCCTTTTTATTTAGACGGTCAAGTCGGAGTATGTTGTGCCCAGGTGGAGTTATATTGTTGTCGTTATTTGTGGGTTTGAGCCAAGTTTCAGTTAGGCATAAGATGTCAAAAGAATAGGTGTCTAATAGGGCATGGAGTTGTGTAATTTTATTGTTTAAGCTGCGTATGTTAAGATGGCCTATCAAGAGAGAGTTTAGGGTGTTGGTGTGGTTTTTAGAAGGTGAATTATTGGCTGATGAGGAGTTGGTAGTGGTAGTGTAAGGACTTGGGTTTGGATGAATGTCCCCGTGTTGAAGTAGACCCAGTAGAAGATTATATTTAAGTTTGAAGACTTTAAAGAATATAGTGTATTCCTTTTTGATTTGGAAATATTTTGTATGGGATAATATGTGAAATTGTGGAAGAAGGTAGGATGAAGATGATGTTATGTTAATATGGGTGTGAGAAGTTGTAAGAGAGAATGGGTTTGTTTGCCTTGTAGGATGTTGAAATCTAGTAAAGCTTGGGACTTCATAGTGGCAATGTCTGGTAAATATGCACTGTTCAACAAATCTGCATTGTACTGTTCGTTATGTAGTCTGTATTTCACATTCATGTTTGGCTTGCGAAAGTAAAATAATTTCCTATGTGGCCTCAGAAGTACCTTGTGTAAATAAAATGTTCTGAGTATCCTTTGCATGGGTTTGTGGTGTGTTTCTAACTGAACTTCATTTCCATAAACATATTGATGGAATTTCTCACATATGTACACTATTGCTTACATTTATTCTTGTCTGAACATATATTTTATGCATTTTGGAATACCCCCCCCCCCCAAGAGAAAATGTCCTGTAGGAGCACAATTCCTTCACCTTCCTAAATTGCGTTTACCTGCTGTAGAACTGGTTAATTCACATTGCAGTATTTTGGCACTGGTACATTTGTAACACGTTGTATCTGAATGAGAATCTGCAGTGTATTAATCATCCTTGTACTGATTTACTTGTGAATCATGATCAAACACCAAGACACAGCTAAAAAAATACAAAACCTTGCAGATGGGCTATACACAGTCAATGGTCATCAACTAACAGGCACAGAGAGCTTACTATTGAATCTGTCATCGGGCAACAACAAATGTGGTGCACTGGCTGTGTATGGCACATCAAGTTCAGCGGTAGCCTAAATATATCCGTTCAGCACAAATCCCAAAAGCTGTGATAAGTGAAGGGGAACATCTGTGCTTATGACACAATGGAAATGTAAGTGAAGATCTGAGACACATTTGCAATCTAGCATACAGGATGGCTGGGCAGCAGCACAAAGTAGAAAAAAATGGGCAGTGATTGCTCATGTCCTCTGCATCTCAGGAGTGAAGTGCAAGGCCATACCCTGTCCACACTAATGAATTCATTTAACTATTCGTTCAATTTCCAGGCTAAACCTTGCTCTAACAGCTTTTTAGATCTGATACGAGGAGCTCCATCCTTGGTAACAACAGGACTAGTGGTGCTAGGCTTTCAAACAGCATGGCACATTAAATTTTCCCAGGCTACTTTGGTCATTCCCCATCCCATAATGCTCTGTGGTAATCCTCCTGTTCCAATGCCTTGTGATGTACTACATCAAGGAACACATAAGAAGTGGGCCCTGATCTACAGTTTCAAACTCCAAAATAAAACTTTCTTCAGAATGTTAGATGTCTTTTTTTCTACTTAGATTGCTGTATTGGAGGTTTTTATATCAGCCTGATGTCCCTCCTTCAAGGCCTGCTGTTCACACTTCTTACCATTGTACTTATTTCTTATAACTCTTACAGGGGTTTCTGCTGGTTACCTTTCTGTTTTTGCCTTCTGCCAGTTCGTGTTAAAAACAAAGGAAAGCAGTTTTGTTTTCCTTGTACTATTTATTTTTAGGGGTATTATCCCCTCTTTCCAGTTGCAGTGGACCTTAGGTTTCATAGGTACAGTAGTAAATTCCCATCTCTGGACAAGTATTGTGCTTGCCTTTTTCTCTTTGGGAGAAGAATAGAACATTTATAAGTGGCCCATTTGCCATTACATAATATAGTGTAACCTCAAAAACTGTCTCATGTTACCAGAACCTTAGTTCACCTGGTGCCATGTGCATTTTCTCAACCATGCTCCCCCTCAGCTTTGACTTGAGCAAAAAAAAATGCCTTTCAAAGATGAGGACCCCCCCCCCCCAAAAAAAAAAAGAAAGCTCTGAAACTGTAGTATGTTGTTTACTGCACTCAGTTTGCCAGATCATTGCAGTTTCATGTGCAACAGCAAATGCAGTTATAGGCAATCATTTCTGAATTCAGTGTTCTCCCAGCTTCACTATTCTCTACACCCTTACTGACAGCACCTTCAGATCACACCTCCAAATAGCTTGTGTCTGTGACATCCACTCTCTTCACCCTGCCTTGTTTATGGCCGTGCATGTTATGCATGTCAAAAATGTCCCTTGCAAGCCAGGAGCCTTTTAATATGCTTTCAGTCTGTTACAGGCCTTCCAAATGTTGTTGTTTAGCCCTGAAGCTGCTGACATTGGTTTTGACAGTCGAATGCCCTGTGGTGATGACTGTGATGCCAGCTATGGTGTTGCAGTCTTTGCTGTTGACTGCTACACTGTCAAGTATGCCACTCGTATTGATTGTCTTAATACTATCTGTATAGGCACCAATGAACATCTCTGCCTTTACTAGAGGGGCTGACATGCCAGTACTGTGTCTAACACTGACCTTTTCATTGCCATTACATCTGCCAGTCAGCTTAGCCCTGCAGCTGTCAGCATTGGAGTTCTCAGTATCAAGTTTGCAGACACTACCAGCATTGACACTGAGAATGCAAACTTCTTTGCATTGACCCAGTACCATCCCTGTATCTACCTGCATCTAAGCATCTTTATAGTTAGACAAAACAGTGTAAGAAACTTCTCTGTGTGGAAGATTTTCAGTCCATATATCTCTAGTTAATCACTGTATATTAATCAGATCAGACAGTAGTAGAAGTAGCGAAATTAAAACTCGTCTTAAGTCAAAATAAATAAATAAAATATATATAATTGTACACAATTACTAAGTATTCGAAAGTAATCCAAGCAAGGCAGGCAGTCTGTTTCCAGTTGAAAATCCTTTATTAAGTGTACAGACAAGCAATCCAAGTAAAACAAAAATAGAGTAATAGTTTCCTCACAAGCTTTCTAAATATATATATATATATATATATATATATATATATATATACACTTCTTATCAGGCAAGGGAGTTTTTATTGCCCTTATTTAAAGAAAATCATTAAGACCAGTGCAGGGGGTGACTGTAACACTACAAAAGTAATTTACAGGGCACAGTGCAATGAATGTGATGCATTCTATGTGGGCAAGACTGTAAATAAACTCAAGCATAGAATTTCATGTCATCTGTCAAAAGTCCGCTCTGGATGTGAAAATAATGCACTAGCCAAACACCTTTCTCTTCATAAAAGAGACACAGGTTTTAAGATCCAAATCCTGGATCGCATAGACAGGCTGATCTTGAAGGAGACATCCCAAATATTCTGGAGAAACATGAACTCATGTGGCAATTAAAGCTGAACTCTTTTAGGAAGCCTGGACTAAACTACTACTGTTCAATTAAAAGTGTATTGGAACTTAGAAAATTGCCGCATTGTTTACTTGACTAATTTTATTTTATTTTATTTTATTTTACCAGTTGGTTTTAAATACCATTTTAAATCAGTTGTAATTTGTGTATATTTTGTTTCCATCATCATATATATATATTTTTTCTGGTTCTCTTTTTTCCACTTTATTCAAAATGATGTGTAATAACAATACTAATTATACAGTAATATTTTTATAGATAGTTTTTAGGGTTCTTGTACACAGACCTGAAGTAGTGTAGAAGGACAGATGCAATCTTTGTTAACAATAGGTTATGAAAATAGAATATGATTTTTACAATTGATTTTTTTGCATGCAAAGTGTATATGTATATATTTATATATATTTTTTGATTGCCAAATGAACTAAGGTTGATATATTTCCAGCCATGTAGTATATTGTCTTGGATAAAATCACAGACTTAATAATCTACTTAATCTGGTTAAATAAGAGGTACCACATCATTATAAATTTTATTTAAAGTACGTAAGGGTTATATTATTATGACAGCTACTAAGTAGGGCAGGACCAGCTCGAATGTCATACTGATGGGGGAAGGGATGTGAATTTAACGTGTACCAATAACACTTTGTTTTACACCGCAATAAACCATTCCCTTGCCTGATATATATATATATATATATATATATATATATATATATATATATATATATTTTTTTTTTTTTTTTTTTTTTTTGAAAGCTTTTGTTTTACTTGGATCGCTTGTTTGTGTACTTAATAAAGGATTTTTGACTGGAAACAGACTGCTTGCCTTGCTTGGATTACTTTCGAATACTTAGTAATTCTGTGCAGTTATATATTTTTTATTATTATTATTATTTTTTTTTTTTTTTTTTTTTTTTTTTACTTAAGACGAGTTTTAATTTTGCTACTTCTACTACTATTGTCTGATCTGATTAATATACAGTGATTAACCAGAGATATATGGACGGAAAATCTTCCACACAGAGAAGTTTCTTACACTGTTTTGTTTTTGGACCCACTATACTTGTTTAGTGGGTTGCTTTGAGACTTTGGGGATACCACGGAGATTACTTGTCATCTTTATATTTAGAAGATCAACCTTGTCAGGCACCCTTGGCTGCCTCTTTTGGGTAACAAGATAGGAGAATCCAAGTTTAATTGTGGCATTCTGCATGACAGTTCTTCATCTTCAGGTGTGTCACTTTTGCGTGTCTATAGAAAATATGAATTTAAGAGGGATTATATTGAATTCCATGCCTGCTGTCAGTGAGAAGTATGTAGATTCTTCCTCATTTCCCTTCAGTAATCACAGATTTTGGGAATACTTAGAGATAAGGCAAAATTGGAGCTGTCCCATAGACCCATTTCCTTCCCACAGAGAATGCTGTAAAAGGCCTTTCAGTCCCTCTGTTGCTGAACAAGTTAAAAGTGGCTACCAGTAATATATGAAAACCCTGATACTGTGAAATCTTTCCCCAAGGAAACCTGACAAGATTCGAAAGAACTGCAACAGCTGGAGCTTTTTTGAAACACTTCTAAGTTGGACATAATTATTGCAGCAGCCCTTAAAAAGGCTTCAGTTTTTCAGGGCATGATTGTGTACCTACCTAATAAATGGTCAGTGGCTGTAGACTGCCTCATAAAGTTAGCTTATGAATTCTCTCTCTGTCTCTATAAATAGGCCACAGACTGTCTATCACACATGACATTCTTCCAGTGAGATTGCTGCATGAAAAGCAATATTCACTGGATTAGTTGCATGATGGGCCACTCAGAAAACAAATTTTAGTCCCACTTGGCAGGTGTTCCCTTTGTATTGATTCTCATGATAAGAGCATTTTAATGCACCCTTGCTGTGTGCTGGCACACATGGCTGAGGCTTATTGATTTCACCAAGGACATGAAGGTGACAGTTATTTTTTTTATTTACTTACTTCCATCTATTAAGATGAACAAGTCTGACTGTGCAAAACTGCCCCCTTTCAGTAGAGTAAAAACTCTACGGTTGGCAGTACAAATGCAGGACTGGTTTTAAATGAGGCAAACAGAGCTATACATTTACTAGACATTTATGAACTCATCCTTTTAAGGACCTTTGTCTCTTTGGCCCTGAAGTCCAGGAAGGTGTTCTTGGAGAACATGGAGAAATAGAAAAAGACTTTTTGATGATTGGCATGAATTTCCAGCCTCCACAGCAGCCTTTTCCATTGAATCAGAAAAGACTGCATAAGGGGTTGATACCTGCAGCAGCATGGCTTCTTCTACACCTGCTTCTCCCAATACTGTAGATTTTATGCAGCATTACCAAAGCTTCTTAATCAGTCCAGTATTGGAAGCACCAATCCGTCTTACTCACGTTAGTTGCTCTGGAAAGTGAGCCTGAGTCTCGTCACTGAGGTTTGCAGTAGATGACTTAACAGTTTGCAGCAGCAGGTCTAAACTGCATATGCTGACACTTCCATACAGCCATTGCAGGCTGTGAAGTGTAGTCTTTGTGCATCTGTGCTCCCCCTTGAGAAGGCAGCAGCACTTTCCAACTCCCACGTGCACATCTGTGTCAGCTTCTGTTCTGAACCTTGATCTCCACCAATTCTCCAGACATGGCTTGCCCTCATCATCATCAGCATGTCAACCCCCCCCCCCCCATGAAAGGCAATCATGATCCATCTTAGGGTAGCTAGCAGAATCTTTGAGGTATTTCTTGACAGTCACACCCTAGGAGCAGTTAGTGCTGTCTTTTCTTCCACTTTCATGTGTAGCTACCCTTTCACTAAGGACAGTTTAAGGGCATTTAATATCCAGACAATATGAATAACCACATCGCCCCACATCCATACTGCAGTCATCGCAAGCAGTTTGCCGTAGGTCTGGGTTTCTGGTTTGGAGGTCGGTGAAGTATTTGCCAGAAAAAGTAGGGGGCCCCAACAGTGAGCTTTGAGGTACACCACTAGTTACACTATTACATTCTGAGGAGGCACCTACCACCTTAACAATGAGGGTTCTGTCTTTCAGACAGTTTGCTATCTACCTTATCATTTAAGCTTCACTGTTTAGGGCACTTAGCTTATTTACAATATCAGCATTTGGGATGCTGTAATTTGCCTTAGCCAAATCTAGATAGGCTATCTACTCACTACTATGACCGCAATCATCTCCTTTTGTGTCCTTCATAAAGTTATATACTAAATTAAGTAGACATAATCTACACTTGACTAAGCCATGGTGCTGGGAGAGTCAAGTTGGATGAGTATTTTGATATTGTTTATGAAAACAGGATGTATTTCATTGCCTTGCAGCTTGACTAGTCAGGCTAATGGGCTGGGTGTTCCTGAGGTCTGTAGTAAGACCACCCTTATGGACGGGCATCATAGCAGTACTTCTTCATACTTACACAACTTACCTTGTAGCCAAGCTTACGCTAAACATGTTTTAAGGTTGGTTCCACCAGGGCTTGTTTGTTGCTGTTTGAGACATTTGGGAAAATCATCTGGACCCATGGAATTAGTAATTTTAGTTTTAAGGCACTTAGTTACACATTTGTTTATAATTTTAAGAAATGATAGATTCAGAGATTTGCAAAGTTTCATTGACTTTTTCCCAGGTGTAGTTGGCACTGTCTTCTAGTACATTGGCCATGTCTTTTGGATTAGAATGGGTGATGCCATTTTGGATCAGTTCACTACACTGTCGGGTATTTCACCGTAATATTCTGATGCATCTAAAAGACTTTGTTGTCCTTTGCTAATTTTAGTTTGTTTTTCACTTGCATATTTCTGATAGTAGCTTCTAGTTTCCTTGCTAATACTTTTAAAACAGTTCTTGATATGAGATGATTTGGGATGCATCCCATTAGACCAGAAGGGATTATGTTATCACTCCAGGTTGTTTTTAGTACCAGAGGAAACAAACTACCTCAAAGGCTAATTTGTATTTAAGCAGCCTAAACAGTTGTATTCCTAGTGAAACCTTTTAAAAGATCATGGGGAAGTCTTTCTATTCATCCTTGTCAGGAGGCTGGATATGCCCTTTGGACCTCCATGTTGCCTGTCTCCACATCAGTACAGCCAGTTAATATCCAGGTTATCTATATTTATAGGTAGAATACTTATTCACTCATTACTGGATTAAGACTGTCCCATTGTTCTTACCACAGACCTCAAGAGTGTTCACCAAATATATGTCCATTGTAGCAGCCATCCAAGGTTAGCAGGAACCACAATATTCCTTTTCTTGGATGAGTGACTCATAGCTGATCCCTCTGTAGTTGCGTTTATCTTAGCTAAAGAGTCTCTGATGTAGCAATTCTATTCCTTAGAGGTCACAGGCAGCCTTGCAAAATTTCAGCTACAATCTTCCAGGCAGCTTATCTTCATCAGCTATGGTCTGGATGCAGTCAGGTGCAGTGTGTGTTTTCCCTGACAGGATTCAGCACAAAGTACTTCAACTTATAAATTTTGATGTGGCCATTGCCGGTCTTTGCCTTAAAATATTGGAGTTGATGGCTGCAGCAATTCGTATGATTCCATTTGCCAGATACCAGATGAGATTTCTTTAGTGAACATTGAGAGTTCAACAGTATGAGATATCTGATACCATGTCACAGTATATAAAAATTTTCAAAGTTTGCAGAAGATATTTGTTATGCTGGATGGACCTTCTGAACTTGACATAAGGAAACTAGTTTAATTTCCAGTCCTTTGGTTACAGTCATAACATGCTTTTAGACCTGAGTTGGGAGGGGCTTTGCAAAGGACAGACATTTGGGTTGTTTGAAACCCAGGCAATAACAATCTTTACATTAACATACTGGAGATAAGGACAATCCTCCTTACCTTCCCAGCATTTCAGGACTCTCTCTCTTCCAGGTTGTGAAAGCCATTCACACCGACAGCCTGACAGTGCTGTAATACTTAAGCACTCAAGAGGGAATCCACTCCTATCCCTTGTGTTGAGAAGCCATGTGAGTTTGAGAATAGGCTATGTCATCTAACCACTTTGTGATAGCCATCCGTAGTCTAAGAGCTAGCTAGCTTGCAGACGAAATGAACCATCATTTGTTGATGTCACACAAGTGGTTCCTCAGTCTCTTATATTCTTGGAAATGTTACCTTCATGAGGCAAGCCCTGCTTCTTTGCCTCTCCAACTAAGTGCAAGTGCAGCAGCTTCTTTTTCCTTATCTCTCCAGTGGGGATACCCGAATGATAGTGTTATACTGAAATGGCACCCTGGGCTGCTCAACCCCCCCCCCCCCCCAACACACACACTCACTCACTACCTCTGATGATAAGGTTTATCCAGAAAACCAAACAGTACAAGTCAGCAGTTAGAGCCCTGTTTTGGTCTAGACAGCTGTGCTTACCCCTGTCCTTGCCTCATTTGTTTAGGAAACCCCTCTGCCTTAGCTATGCAGGACTCTCCTCACCCATCCTTCCAGCAAATTTCATTTAGACTTCCACATGGTAGAACTAACTGCATGGCTTCTTCACTTAGAGTAATGGCAATCTTTTCTTTGCATTTAGAGGTTGTACATATTTTAACAGCTTTCCAGAAGCCCAGAACCTGAAAGCTTGCAAGAATAAGTGTATTCACTTTTCTTTGTTGATTACAACAACCAGACATCTGGATCTCCTCACTGAAGGTACCTTTGTCAGTCATGTCTAATTTCCACCAGGTTGCAGACATGTCTGTAGCTTCGTCAGAATCTTGTGTAAAGGCTTTTTGTTTCTCCCTGGGATCTTTACTTTGTGCTGGAAAAGCTGCCCCTTCCTACATTTGAGCCAGTAGCTTCTACAGAATTGGAGTATTCTGGAAATTGCTTTTTGTGGTGGCCATGACTTAAGTCAGAAGAATCTCTTGAATTGTAGGCTTTTTTCTCTGAAAGCACCTTAACATGGTCTTCTACAAATACAGTGTACCTGCACATTTAACCCATCCTTCATGCCTAAGGCAGCAGCAGCTGAATCGCATGTAAATCCGACTGGTCATCTTCAGCTTTTCTTCCCCAGTTATTCTATGTAGTTAAAATTATGAATAGATACAAACAAAATAAGAAAATCTCTCTGCTCTTCGTTTAATTCTTTAATGACAGCTGGAATCCAACATTTCAAAAATAAGTTTGGTTAAATGGTTAATGGATTATATTAAAGTTTGAGAGTCTGTATTTAACAAGCCTTTTCCTTTATTGCCTAAGCCTGCTAGAACAGTTGCTAACTCTCAAGCATCTTTTCCCAATGCAGCTTTAGGTAACATTTATGCAGCAGCAGTGTAAGCTGCTTGTAATTTACAGGTCAAAGGTCATCCTTTGGAACAGCACTTGTCAGGACTATATTCTCATGAGGAATACCACCCTAAAGGATTAGTTTGGGACTCTTGTCATGCTGCTACAAAGGATGGGCCTCCTTATACTAGATATAAAAGTCCCCATACTTAATGGCAAAAAACATGTAATGCAGTCTTCTTCAGCAAGGAAGCTATCCCTAATTTATAACATATAGAAAAAAATACCCTCCTTAAAATTGACTCCTTTATCAGGGATCTGGGCATCTTAATCAGCAATGAGCTGTCCTATGCCCACCATGCATTAATTGTAGTCTGGCAATCCTTCTAGCTGACACAGGTAATTTCTAGATTTCTAGGAATTAGACTGTCGTAATACTTCTCAATCCTTCCCTCATTAGACCCTTCATGGAATGCACAGTCTTCTTCAGCATGGATCTCTCTAAGCAGTTTGGACAATTAGAAAAGTTCCAAAGACTCCTAAACAACAAAATTACTGGACTAAACTCACTATGATATACTAATAGATTAAAATACAGGCTCATTTGCAGTGATCTCTGCCTAGATTTCAACACTATGACAGACCATATCCTGTTGATCCCCCTCACACTCCCAATTAAAGCTGCCAGCATCACCAAATCCCACAAAAATAAAAAACTTTATTGTCACATCAGTATAGCCTACTGCTGTAATAAATTTCTAACCCATCATAGCCCCTGTTTGTGGATCAAACTCCTACATATCAATCAATACAACACATAGGCTACCTTTAAAACTATTGTTGACAGTTTGCTGGATAGTTGCGTATTCACTCAGGGGTATTTAGTATGGCTTTCCGTGACAAGAGAGTATAAATTATTCCTAATGTATTGCGCTTGGCTTTCAAAGCTTTTTAATAGTCTTTTGGGACTGCATAGCTAGTATATTACTTTAAATATATGAATAAATCTGAATGGTCAGGATTTTGTTTAGTAAGTTACGCACCATCCTATAGTGGAGGAATCAGGTAGCATGGGAAAATTTTAAGGGCTAAGCTGTTCTAAACCTGATGCCTACCAACATTTTTCCTGCTGTTATTGATGAACCTCTTGCATATTGTTTATTATGACAGTGTATAACTTTTGTGTACCTCTCTCATATTTGGTGTAAACTGTATGGTAAGGCATCATTCCTAGAAAACTGTAGAGACTGTTTGGCTTTTGACTTGTGCAGTTACACAATTGCACTGACTTTTTTGTGTCAGGCTTCAGTCTGTCTGACATTAGAAGATGAACCACAAATTTTAGATTTCTCACTTTTATTTTACATTTGCGGTTATTTAACCTAAAATCATGCTTTCTCAACTTCACATGTGATGTTATATAACCAGAAACTATAAATCTGTTGTTGTTAATCTTCTTTCCATTAATCATTGATGGGTTCGGTTCCGAGCCCTCAGAACTGAGTCGGCCTATTACCAAGCTCGCGCCAGCCAAAAACTCTCGAGCTAAGTCTCTACCCAGAATGCCCTTCTCCCTGTTACCTCAGATCTCATTTGCCACGTAGCCGTAAAGCCGTGTTTTCAGCCGAGCTCTCAGCTAAGTAAAATCTTTTTTGATAATTGTGTAAAAGGTTTTGGATATCTTCATATTTTACTAAACTTTTAGTATTACTACTGTCTTTTCTTTGGTCTAATCGTATATTTTTCACTCTACCCGTTGTTACCATTGGTAAACTTTGTTGGTACGGCCTTTTCCCTTACCCTTACCCTTGTGTTATTTCTTCAATACCATAGCTGGTATTGTTTTCTCTTGCTTAACCTGCTAACTTTTATCTTTATTCAGGTGTTTGCCTTTCTTCTCTTCATACAGTGTATTGTAATATTGGTGTTTTTCTTGTGATTTTTGAACTGAGTTCATTATTGTTTGATTATACAGTTAGTTGTGGTGTGTACTTTTCTACTAAAATGTCAGATAAGAAGGGTACCTCTGCCTTTAAGCATTGTACTTCTTGTAAGGGCAAGTTACCTAAGAGTGACTTGCATGGTGACTGTATACTGTTTGGGAGTGGCCCACCTTTTGGTGCAGCCCTCCATGTGATATTTGTCAAAGTTTCAGCCAACGCACTCTTAATGAGCGCAAAAATAAACTCATTCTGAAGGGGTTACTCAAGTCTCCCCCCTTAGAGGCCATTTTTGCGATGCAGGTCTCAACCCCTCCTAAGGACAAAAAGAGATCCCATTCTGTTCCTTCTTCAGCATCGGGTGACCAGAGCAAACCTGGGAAATCTAAGGTCCCCCAGTTATCATCGGGGCATAAATCTGCCTCTTCGGCACTGCCTTCCTCGGCTCCAATTGTCTCAAAACCTTTGATACCGACACCTGTTTAGGCACACGCCCTGCCTCCGGCACCAATCATAGATCTTACTACACCTATTTTGACTTTGGCACCTGTAGCTGCTTCGACTCAGGGCGCACCTTTGACTTCGACTTAAGTTTCTGTTTTGGAACTGACAGTTTCTGCTCTGAGTGCCACTTCTGCACCGAGCATTGTACCGATCTCACTGGATCTGATTCCTTTAGTTCCAGTCTCGAAACTATAGATGTCAGTGCTGGCAGAATTTGCACCATGGACCTGATACTCTCCCTCAGTAGACCTGCTTCTGGGCCAAGCATATAGCCTTTTTCTTGAGCGTCCTGTCTGGAGTATCCACTAGATCCACCAGGAGCCTTTCGGAACACGATATGGTGCGTCTTGTGGACCAGCTGTTGGTAGCCAGAGGGATTCCTTCACTTTCTTAAACCCATCCACCTGCTGGACTTGGGTTGCCGTATCCATGGACTCCATCTTACACTCCTCCTTTGACCATCTCGGTTCCAAAGCCTTCTGTTCTGAAATCCTTCTTGGAACCCACCACCTTGGCGCTTACGGTGCACCTCACTCCAGCTCTGAGTTTGCCCCATTGGTCTTTCGGTTCCCGGGATTACTGGTCCTTCCTCAATCTGGGGGTTGGGAGATGGGCGTGTCAGCCAGAGGTACGGTGCCGACTTTCTCCTCGGTTCCCTCCTTGGCACCGATGGCTGGGTCCGCACCGGTCTTGCTTGAGGCTCCACCCATCGGAGTAGGGTATGACCCCAGTCCCAAGGTTTTCTTTCTCGGTTCCGGGCTCCAATCCCTCTTCAGGCGGGCCTGCCTTTCGCGCGATGGAGAGGGCTTTTGCTTCTGGTAGCATTCATATGATGTCAGAATCCCAGTTTTCACCCCCTGAGCTGCAGCTGTCACAGACCACCCCCCCCCGGGACACTGGGCAGAGAAGCCTCAGGACACCCCTGTTCAGGGTACTCACTCTTCCAGGTCCTCCTTAGAGACCCCCACTGAGGAGCCCCCTCGAAAGAAGACATGCAAGAGGAAGCACGTGGACTCACCAGAGGAGTCCTTAATGGAAGACACGGATTACGATGATGGTGAAGGGTCCCCACGGTCACCTCCTGATGATGTCTCCTTCAGAGACATCCTGGAAATGCTAAAACAGAGAGGTGACTGGAAGCCCTCCAACCCTTTGTCTGAGGAGTCCGTGTTCCTGCAGGCTTTTCGTGCCCGGCCGTCTACCTCTTGGGTGACCCCGCCTGCTGACTATCTCATCCAGCTCGTCGTGCAGCATGCATGGAAGAACCCTGATTCCATTGAGGCGATCCCCCGGAGACCAGACAAAATTCTGTCCCCTCCTGTTGAGAATCCGCACTGGTCCAAAGGGTTACCAGTTGATGCTATGGTGGTGGCAGTGGCCACGAAAAAGGACTTGGCTGAGGAAAGTCCTGCTGTCCACCCACCTAACAGGGAGTCCTGGGCTGTGGACAGACTTGGGAAGTGTGTTTTTGCATCAGGGACCTTTGCTACATGGTCCCTGAATTATTTGGCCCATTTTATGAGGCTACAGAGAGACTTGATCTCCAAACTCTCTGGGACACCCTCAGGACAGTTGTCTGACGAGGCCAGGGACAAAGTGGCCTCGCAGCTAGTAACCCTGGAATCAATATCCAACTCATCCATGAGGTTGCTCTCACACGCAACCAAGGGGGCGGCTAGAGCAGTGGGTTTGGGCATTGTTATGAGACATCATGCCTGGATGCTCATCTGTGACCTTGTGGACTCCTTCAAGTCTTCCTTTCTGAATGCTCCCATCAAAACTTCATCCCTCTTTGGCTCCAAAGTGAAGGACACACTAGCCAGGTGCGAGCAAGATGGAAAAGCCATGTCTGCCATGGGCCTATGGTTTTCCAACCCTCAACATACCTTCTCCAGGAATCAGGGGAGTGGGAAATGTAGCATAAGAAATCTCAGGGTCCTTTCTGTGCCACACGTGGTGATGACACCTCCAGAGGCAGAGGTGGTATCAGTTCTGGAAGAAGCCCCTATAGAGGCAGGGCCAGCCCGATTGCTTACCTCTGGAAGCAGTCGGGGGTCATTTCTCTCCACACCAAGCTGCCTGGCACTCTATCACCGCCGATCTTTGGGTGCAGAATATTATCACCAGAGGTTACACCAATCCCCTTTCTTGTCAGCCAAAATTTCCAAGAAAACTTCCCGACGTTCCACCCAGTCAAAGGGAAGAAGCAACCTCAGAGATTATAAAGCTGTCTCAAAAATGAGTAATCCAACCAGTCCCACCAGACCAGCGCGGACCCGGATTTTACTCGCGATTCTTTTTGGTGCCAAAAAAAGACGGGACTGGAAACCCATTTTGGATCTCAGCAGCTTAAACAAGTTTGTCACCCAAACCAAATTCCAGATGGTCACGGTTCAGTCCATCCTTCCCTTTTTAAGAGAAGGCGATTGGATGTGCTGTATAGATCTCCGGGATGCATATTTCCACATCAGGGTGGACAAATGCTCCAGTAGTCTGCTTCGCTTCTGGCTAGGAGCCAGTCATTACCAATTCTGTGCCCTGCCGTTCTGTCTTTCTACAGCCCCCAGAGTGTTCACGAAATGCATGGCAGTGGTAACAGCTCACTTGAGACTAAAATGATTCCGGGTGTTTCCATATCTAGACGACTGGCTTCTTACCACCCCCACCAAGCATCTTCTGGTAACTGTGCTACAACATACTCTCTCTCTGGCAAAATTGTTGGGCATAACGATATATTGGGAGAAATCAGATCTTATCCCTACACAACAAATATTGGAGCAGTGTTCAATACTCAGTCCTGTCTGGTATCACTCCCTCTTCACAGACTCCATCGATTGAGGCTTGAAATCCGAGTGATTCTATCTCAAACATCAGTCCCTGCAAGACAAGTTCTCCAAGCCCTAGGTTCTATGGCTGCGTCAATTCCAATAGTGCCTCTAGCAAAGCTATATTTGTGAATTCTGCAATGGCTTCTTCTGTGTCAGTGGTTCCCAAACTGTCATCCCCTGGATTACAGGATTCGAATAACCAACTCCTGCAAGCAGGAGCTGCTTTGGTGGATGAGGCCAGATGTAGATCTTTGGAGCCACCCTTTTCAACCCTCCCAGCCCACAGCCATTGTGACCACAGATGCTTCCCTGATCTGGTGGGGGGCCATTTTCAGGGAAAGACTGTCCAAGGCACATGGTCCACCTCAGAGGCCCACCTGCATATCAGTGTCCTAGAACTTAGAGCTGTGCTGTTAGCATTGCAGGCATTCCATGCAGCTCTCCTCTCCGGGACAGTTGCAGTCCAATCAGACAATATGTCAGTGGTCTGGTACATCAACAAGCAAAGAGGAACCAAGTCATACCCCCTTTGTCGAGAAGCCATGAGAATCTGGCAGTGGGCGATAGCTTCCAAACGCTTTCTGATAGCAACGCATATCCCGGGGAGCTCCAACGTGATTACTGACAAACTGAGCAGATGCATCCTTATGCCTCGAGTAGTCCCTCAACCCCGAGGTGGCATCTGTAATCTTCAGCCACTGGGGCCAGCCTTGCTGCAATCGTTTTGCCTCCCCATCAAACACCAAGTGCAGCAGCTACTTCGCTGTACTTCCCCCGGAGGGGGGAGTCACCAAGGGATGCTCTGATCCACGATTGGCCCAGGGGACATCTCTGCGCCTATCCTCCCATTCCTCTGATCCCACAATTTCTAAAGAAAGTTCTTCGGTTGAGATGCAAGGTGATCCTCATAGCCCCATTGTGACCTCGACAAGTTTGGTTTCCCTTTCTTCGGCCTCACCTAGTATTCCCGCCATGGATTCTGGACCCTCTACCAGATCTGATCACTCACCCCCAAAGGTTGAGTCACCCGAACCTGTCCTCTCTCAAGCTGACTGCTTGGTTTCTCCACTTCCGCCAGTCACCAGGTAGGCTTATCTCTCCTCACTTGTTCGAGACATCATTCTGGCCACTCACAGACCATCCACCAGAAGTCTGTATTAGGATAAATGGAAAAGGTTCTCCATCTGGTCCAAGGATAACATGCTAGACCCGTATTCGGCTCCAGTTACTGCAGTGCTTCAATACTTGGCTAAGTTTTTTGATAATGGTGCCTCTGCCTCTACAGTATGAGTGCATCTAGTGGCAATTTCCAACTTCCACAATGGTATAGATGGCACCCCTCTTATTTCGTTATGCCTCTGCAAGGCTTTCCTCAGAGGGACCTCTCATCTCAGGCCTCCTGTCAAGACAGCCCGTAGAACCATGGAACCTCACTTTAGTCCTCCAGTCTTTGACTCAAAAGCCCTTTGAGCCTGTGGCTAAGTGTGATCTAAAGGTTTTGTCTTGGAAATCTTTGTTCCTGGTAGCCATTACCTCTTCCAGAAGAGTTTCGGAGCTGCAGGCATTGTGTATCAAGAGGCCCTATTTGGTTTTTAATAAAGGCAGAGTGTCACGTCAAACGAACCCATCCTTTCTTCCCAAAGTTGTTTCTGAATTCTCTTTAAGCAGTCCATTGATCTACCAGTGTTTTTTCTGCATTTTGCCAATAGAGGAGAGTATTGCCTTCACACCTTAGACGTACATAGACAATTAAGGTTTTACCTAGACAGGACCAAACTTATCTGTAAATCTGAACAGCTTTTCATCTGCTTTTCGGGACCCAAAATGGGAGAGGCTGTTTCCAAGGTTACATTTATCAAAATGGCTAAGGGACTGCATACGTGTCACCTATTCCTTTCAAAATTAATCCATGCCAAAAGTTAAAGCCCACTCCAGTAGATCTATGGCAGCTTTTGTAGCATTCCATTCCAGGGCATCCATAGATGACATCTGCGCAGCAGCTACTTGGGCTAAGCCTCTTACCTTTATCAATCATTACAAATTGGACAATGGTACTCAGGAATGTTCTTCCATAAGGGCCACCCATGGACCCCAAGGTAGCTTGGGATTGTGTCCCATCAGTGATGAATGGAAAGAAGATTAGCAACATCAGATAAAGAAGTTAAGTCTTACCATACGTTACCATAACGTTCCATCTGTGTTGTTCATATTCTTTCATTCATCACTTCCCACCCTCCTTCCCCCTCCAAAGGCTCCTGGGATATGCTTTGGGTCTAAGCGGTGCACTAGGGTACTTTCGTAGAAATGGCCTCAGCTTTACTTCCTTTCTTAGCAAACTCTATCTGAGGTAACAGGGAGAAGGGCATTCTGGGTAGAGTCTTAGCTCGAGAGTTTTTTTGCTGGTGCAAGCTTGGTAATAGGCTGACTCGGTTCCGAGGGCTCAGAACCGAACCCATCAAAGATGAATGAAAGAAGATGAACAACACAGATGGAATGTTATGGTAAGACATAACTTCTTTTTTTCTCAATCTCTGTATCATCCTTGTCATGCTGCGCATGTGTGTCACTAAAATTGAGAATCAGTTTTGTTTATCTTGCTCTACAAACTTTAATGTACCTTTGCATTAGCTTCTGGAAATAACTGCACTGCTAATGAAATACCAAATTTAAGCCTAAGGAATCTGTATCTTCCAGAGACATGAAAGCATAATGGCTAAGGTTTTCACCTCACAGACAGGAGGTCCAGAGTTCCATCCTGACCTCCAGTCATCTGTTTGGAGTTTGTATGTTCTCCTTGTACATCTGTATGTAGTTCCTTCCACACCTCTTGAAACATGCAAGGAATTTGGATTTTTGCTTGGAAGTGTTTGCAGTGATATTTTTATACTCCAAGCAGACTCCAAAAACATTTCCTCAGGTAGATTGCAAATGTTGGAAGCGTGATGGAGAAAGAAATAACGGGAGCATATCTTTTTGGCAGGGTAATGAGGCAGCCTTTAAAAATTCCACACAGACTACTCTATCAGAAATGCTGCTGAACAAATTGCTTTAACTAATGAATTTTTTTTTTTGAGCTGGGATACATGATCTGAATTACCTAGACATAGTAAGGCCTTGCCAAGTTTAATTCTGGTGGCTGCCAAAAAAGCAATTAGTAGAAACTGGAAATCAAAGTCTACACCAACCATATTTGAAGGTGTGAATATAGCAGAGAGAAAAAAAAAAAAAAACTAGAAGTGGGATCTTTAGAAAAGGGTAGGAGCAAATTACATAGAAAAATGGGACTTGTGGGAAACATTACATGTACAGTGCAATGAAAAATATTTGCCCCCTTCTGATTTCTTATTTTTTTGCATGTTTGTCACACGTAAATGCATCATATCATCAAATAAATGTAAATATTAGACAAAGATAACCCAAGTAAAAACAAAATGCAGTTTTTAAGTTATGATTTTATTTATTAAGGGAAAAAAAAAAATATCCAAACCTACATGGCCCTCTGTGAAAAAGTAATTACCCCGTAAACCTAATAACTGGTTGTGCCACCCTTAGCAGCAGCAACAACTGCAATCAGGCATTTGCGATAACTGGCAGTGAGTCTTTCACATCGCTGTTGAGGAATTTTGGCCCACTCTTCTTTGCAGAATTGTTTTAATTCAGCCATATTGGAGGGTTTTTGAGCATGAACCGCCTTTTTAAGGTCAAGCCACATCATCTCAATTGGATTCAAGTCTGGACTTTGACTAGGCCACTCCAAAACCTTCATTTTGTTTTTTTAAGCCATTCAGAGGTGGACTTGCTGGTGTGTTTTGGATCATTGTCCTGCTGGAGAACCCAAGTGCACTTCAGCTTGAGGTCACAAACTGCTGACCAGACATTCTCCTTCAGGATTTTTTGGTAGAGAGCATAATTCATGGTTCCATCAATCACAACAAGTTGTCCAGGTCCAGAAGCAGCAAAGCAGCCCCAGACCATCACACTACTCCCACCATGTTTGACTGTTGGCATGATGATCTTTTTCTGAAATGCTGTGTTACTTTTACGCCAGATGTAACGGGACACACATCTCCCAAAAAGTTCAACTTTTGTTTCGTTAGTCCACTGAATATTTTCCCAAACGTCTTGGGTATCATCAAAATGTTTTTTGGCAAGAGTGATATGAGCCTTTATATTCTTTTTGGTCAGCAGTGGTTTTCGACTTGGAACTCTGCCATGCATGCCATTTTTGCCCAGTGTCTTTCTTATGGCTGAGTCATGACCACTGACCTTAACTGAGGCAAGTGAGGCCTGCAGTTCTTTAGATGTTGTTCTGGGTTCTTTTGTGACCTCTTGGATGAGTTGTCGTTGCGCTCTTGGGGTAATTTTTGTAGGCCGGCAACTCCTGGGAAGGTTCACCACTGTTCTATGTTTTCTCTATTTGTGTATAATGGTTCTTACCGTGTGCTGGAGTCCCAAAGCTTTAAAAATGGCTTTGTAACCTTTTCCAGACTGATAGATGTCAATTACTTTGTTTCCTCGTCTGTTCCAGAATTTCTTTAGATCGCGGCATGATATCTTCCTTTTTGTGATCTTTTGGCCTACTTCACTTTGTCTGACAGGCTCTATTTAAGTGAACTCTTGATTCAACAGGTCTGGCAGTAATCAGGCCTGGGTGTGGCTAGTGAAATTGAACTTAGCTTTCCCAAAAATGTGATTAACCACAGTTACTTCATGATTTAACAAGGGGGGAATTACTTTTTCACAGAGCCATGTAGGTTTGGATAGTGTTTTTTCCTTAATAAATAAAAGCATCACTTAAAAACTGCATTTTGTGTTTACTTGTGTTATCTTTGTCTAATATTTGTTTAATATTTAAATTTGTTTGGTGATCTGAAACATTTAAATGTGACAAACATGCACAAAAATAAGAAATCAGGAAGGGGCAAATACTTTTTCATTGCACTGTAGAATAATGTTTTGGAGGAAGAATGAGGTTTAAAGGAGGGCAGGCACTGAGTTGAGCTATATAACGTGGGGTTGACATTAATGGTGCAAAATATTATATGTGATGTGTAATGTTTGTAACTGAGAAATATGTCAGTATGGTGTGTTTTCATTTACACAAATGTTTGATTGCATATGTCATAAGTGATAATTCAGTAAAGATGATTTAAAAAAAAACAAACCAGGTGTTTCTTCCTCAAGGATATCAAGCCCATCTCTTCAAGCTGAAGTTGAGAGGTATGGCAAAAAAGTGCACCCAAAAAAAAAATGGAGTCTCTGGCAGTAGCACAGATTCAAGGTGTTACCTATCAGAATGGAGAAGTGTAAACCAACTTCATTAATCGTGGTAGGTACTATCTTAATAGGACAGCATACACGGAGTATAAAATAAATTGGCTGTAGCTGATTTGGTCATGTTTACTAATATTGCCAAATAGGGGTATGTGGTTTTTTTTTGCCTGTGCTAAGTGGGTTGAAGACCAGACCTATTCTGACCTTTTCCAGGAACTCATGTTCATGCTAGGAGGGTGTCCATGTGCCCCTATTGGCCAGCGTGTGCCTGCCATAAAGCCCAGCAGCCTTGGGGTCAGTAAGCTAGTGACTGGCTATAGTCCAGTTATCCAAACTGGATTACCTGTAATAAGTTACGTTGAGTGAAACCTGCCAAAAATTAATTAAAAATTGCAAAACTGGATATAGGTTCATGGACAGGATTCAGCTTGGAAGTGGATGACACAGTGGTAAGGAGGAGACTGGGCATTCTGTGTATCCAGGAGACAAGATGGAAGGGCAAATGAGCAAAGTCACTTGACTTTGGGAGGAGAGATGAGAAAGGTAGACCCAGCAAAAAAAACAGTCCACAGCACCACGGAGAATGAGAAGTCCATTCAAAAGTTTTTTTTTTTGTAAAACCAGCTTTAATCCTTAAACGTATAAGCACTTTCATTTTTTGTACACCAAAAACTTTTTCAGATGCATTTAAAAATCCAAACAGAACTGTTTAAATGTCCCTCCATGAAGCTAGAAACACACCCGCAATCCATTACATCAGCCAGAAAGCTAAAGTCAGAAATTTAAAGGCATATACACTCCATAACAAATGGAATATATGCAAGTACAAATAGTATTTGTTGCACTTGTCCTAAAATATATATATTATAAATAGTTAAATGAATGAGTAAAAAATATATAATATAAAAATATTGCAGTAACTCTGTTAGTAACATTCCAAAGATTTAAGTTTTAAAACTGGAGCTATACTAATGTCATTCAAACCTGGGTACCTGTAGGCTTCTAGCCTAATCTGCCAAATAAGCTCCCGCTGCTTCAAGAAAGTTGACCACTGACCACCCCTCAGACACTTCTCCACCTTCTCTAATACACTCAACTTAGTCATGTGTTTCATTCATCATAAGGTGCTTGTAAAGGGCATTGGTAATTTTTTTCGTTCAGATTTCATAAACATGCTCATAAATGCAGTTGTGCAACTTTCACTCAGTTTTTCCTATATAATAAGCCTCACAGTGTTGACATCTGGCACTGTAAATTCCTGCTGCCTGACAGTTCTATCTCCCTGTTACAGAATAATCTTGATTCCTCAGGTTAATCCTGTCCCCCTCCAGAATATATTTACATGTACTGCACATTCCGCATTTAGTCATCTTGCCCCTAAGTGGCATCTGTGTTTTTTCTTTTCTAACATGTCTTTAAAGTTGTGACCCCCTTCTATAAATAACAGTAGGGTGAGTCCCCATGATTTGCCAAACTCCATGATTTGACCAAAAGAACAAAAACATCCTTGAGTCTCAGAACAGCCACTGGGTAAAAAAGGACTTTTAATGAAGTAATCACTATAAAATCTTGATATAATCAATGAAGCTAAGAAATGTTTTAAAGAACATCAGTTCAGCAGTTAAGCGCTTTCATCCCGAGATTTTATGGGACTTCATCAGAACTGAAACTGCAGTAAAATAAACACTATTTAAAGCAACTTTATATCATAATTTCCTAATAATTAACTTAAACCACTTACAAGTAACCACTGGGAGTGAAACAATTAACCCTCTAAGTGCCTTAACTTTAGGGCACAGTTAATGTGTAAATTTTCATTGAGCCCAGGGTATACAAAAGCATTCAAGTGAAGTTGCCATTTTAATTCACAGAGATCTAACTGTACTAGTAGCACCTTCCCTTGCAAATCATTCACTATTTGCTGCACCACAACAAAATGAAATTCATGTTCTTTAAATTCACTTATATGCTTATTTAAGGCATTAGTTAATTTTCCTTTCTTTATAGCCAAAAGATGCTCGTAAATTCTCTCTCAAAACCGTCTTGCAGTTTTGCCTATATAAAATACAGGACAGTGTAGGCACTTAGCAATATAAACTACATTTTTAGTTTGACAGTTATAGTGACCCCCAATATATATCCTAGTTGCCCTATTTGGCAATACTCTTTGATAACCAAAATGTGTGAACATTGTTTACACATACCACATTTATAGCTACCCAGGGGTTTATTACTCAGTCGCTTAAGACAATTACTATCCAATAAATTTTTAATAGACAAATCCCTTTTGAAAACGGTATTTGGGGTGTCACCCAGTAAGTCTCCAATGCTCTTATCAAGGGAAAATACATTCCAATTTTTCTTAACATTGACTATACTTTTACTATGTAAGTTAAAGGTAGTAATGAATGAAAAATTGCCTTTATACTCCAAGTTACAACTTGGGTTGTTAATAGGAAAGTTATCACTAACCATATCTATAGAGAGCACATGGCAGTCCAGGATTGGTTTATAAAAACCTGTTCCCCTCTTATGCACAACTTCACAACGTACTTTATATAACAAATCCTCAGGTTATCCCCTTTTTCTAAACATATTGAGCATAAATTCAACTTCAGCAATGAAGTCGGATTCAAAGGTAGTCATACTCACAGCCCTGACTAACTGCCCTTTAACCACCAATCTTTGTTGATGGAAAGGGTGACAGCTCAAAAAATCCAAATAAGAATTGAAGAAAGTAGGTTTCCTGAAGATTTTAGATGTTAGTACTAAATCATTTTCCCCACAGTTAATTCATCATCCAAGTAACTTATTTTTTCAGTGCTGAATGTATATGTAAATTGTAAAAATGTAGTTGTACTGTTGATATATAAAAGAAATTCTTTTAATTGTTGTTCAGTACCAGTCCAAATTAGAAATAAATCGACCAGGTATTTTGTGTAGTATTTTATGTAAGTCATACAAGCATTGTTAAAGATACACTCAGATTCCCAATGGGCCATAACTAGATTCGCGTAGGTGGGGACACAAGTTGCCCCCATAGCTACCCCCACCATCTGCTTATAAAATTGTCCATCAAAATGTATGTAATTATTAATTAGAATAATTTCCATCAAAGCCACCAATAAATTAATACGGTCTTGCCTGTACATCTTAGCATTTAGTAGTTGCGTCTCAAGCCAAGAAAGCCCAACATCATGAGGTATGACTGAAAAGAGATTTTTTACATCTATAATGACTAGTATAACATTGGGGGAAATTACTAGTTCATTCAGATGCTTCAAAAAATCCCAAGAATCCTTGCATCTGTATTTGAACTTAGTAAGAATTTATTTTAAATAAAACTCCACATATTGTGCCATAAATATGTTTTAGACAGTCTACCATTTACAATGGGTCTAAAAGGCGGGTGGCACAGATCTTTGTGAATCTTCAGAATAAGTTCCATCCATAAGTAATACATTCATATTGTTTCTATAATCTTCCATGTCCATAACTACCATACCATTGCCTTTATTGAGTTTCATAACCCTAATTTGACAGTCATGAGCGATTTCATTTAATAATTTATGTTCCTCACCTGTCAAATTATCATTACCACTAATTTTATTATTCCAGGGGCGGCTTGTGCTATTGGACTGCAGGACTACAGCCCCCCCAGTTGTAAATAAAATGAAATTAAAAAGAAACAAATGCAGTCCCAAAACTGCACAACTCAAACTAAAGAAATAGAACAAAAAGTGATCCAGAAACTGCACAACTCCACCCACCCACACATACATGTTATTCCCGAGTCCGTCGCATGTAGGAATCAATCCGGACTGCTAGTGAACCAGTCCGGATTAGGGAAACACCATTCAAACAGCACAGATCGAGTCTATGCAGTTGCAACTGCAACATCTGCAGGCTGGGACCTATTAGCTTGCGCTCGAGTCTCGCAGGAAGGGAATGCAACATCTGGTTGGGTAGCTTCCTCTCACAGGGCAAGCAAGCATGGAATGGTCTTCCTTTTATGAGAACAGACTTTAACAGAGATATTTAATTTTTTCTTTTGTATGAGAACTGAAGTTTTCTTTAATGTATCTGCTGCTGAACAGAGTGTGTATTATTTTCTTTAATGTAGCTGCCGCTTAACAGTGTGTGTAATATTTTCTTTAATGTAGCTGCCACTGAGCAGAGTGTGTATTTTCTTATGTAGCTGCCGCTGAGCAGAGTGTGTATTTTCTTATGTAGCTGCTGCAGAGCAGAGTGTGTATTTTCTTATGTAGCTGCGAGCATGTATTTTCTTTAATGTAGTGTGTGTGTGTGTGTGTGTGTGTGTGTGTGTGTGTGTGTGTGTGTGTGTGTGTGTGTACAGTGCCCCAGTTCCATATAGCTGGTGGCTACAGAGAACCTAGGAGCTAGACTCAAACCCTGAGCCTTGGGAAGTAGGCAACTACAGCTTAACTTCCCTATCCACCACCACTTGTAAAATTTTTGCCACATATTTTTGTTCTGTTCCTCATAATGTCTGTGGCTTTCAGGATTTTGAATTCATTACATAATGACAGGCATTTGAATTTCAGACTTCATATTCTTCATAAAGAACATGGTAACACAAAACCTTTTATTCTAGCAATTTTCTGTTTGTATGATCAATATTTGAAAAGTGCTCCTATTTTTGTGGCTGTATAGTGGCTTTGTCCAGGTTTTTTGTTCTAAGAGGTTGACAGCTATGGTGAAAACTGAATTCACTGAATACGCTTGTGGGCTGTATTCCCCCATTATTGTCTTTGTCTAGGTGTTTTCTGCTAAGAGGTTGAAAGCTGTGGTGAGAAATGAATTAACTAAATTATAGCCATTTACATTTCAGTCTAACTTTCAAGAAACAGTTGATTTGGTGTAGTGGTATGTTCCTCTGAGTGTAGTGCACAGGGTCCTGGGTTCAAGACTTGGCAGTGAAATGCATGGTGGTAATGCAATGTTTAATTCTAGCAACTTTCCAAGATTATACAAACAATGTTTAAAATGTGTCCCCCCCCCCCCAATATATTTTGGCTTTTTCCAGATTTATTGTGCTTCAAAGCTGACAGATACAGTTGAGTGTTGAGTGGATTTTACAAGGAGCTGAGAGCTTGAAGAGAAGTTTAGTGCTGCTTATGCAGAATCTGCTTGCATTGTTAATAGCACAACATGTACTATACTTGCTTTTGATGCAGAAGGCTGTTGGTTCTACTCCCACAGTATATAGATGCATTGCTGATACTGTACAGTGTTGTACTTTTAAAGGGGGTAGATGCTGCAGTCCTGAGAATGTCCTCTTTGGCGGAGATACCTAGTAACGATGAACCTGTTATCAGTTTGCCATCCATTCCCTATTGCAATATTACTAGCTTATCTTTTTTTTTTATTGTAACATAGGCATTTTATTCCTCAAATGTAACAGGCAGATCAGGAAGGTGTATCAAATAACACATGTATGTTTCTTGTGCAAGGGGCCTATGATTTGAAAACATCCCAAAGTTAATTTTTATCTGTCACTAGCCAGATGTATTTTCTTTGAATGTGGATTTCAGTGCTGTTTCAATGAATGTGAGTTTCAAGGGAAGAGAAGTTTTAATGCTAAGTCTGTTTTCATTGTACGACTGCATTGCTTTGTTTAGCAGTTGTCTATATTAGTGTTAGTGCTGTAAAATGTAAAATAAAACTTTTAAATGAAGTCCAAATCATTGTAGATGTAAAGCAGTATACACATTACAGTGTTTATGGTAAATGGGGTGAAATAGCGAAGTAATGGGACATTGGAATAGCTGCAGAGAGGAGGCCCCATTCGACCATGATTTTGTGAGGGGGAAGGGTGCCAAACTCAGACAGCCCCGGCTGAACTATACCTCTCAACTGTCCAGATTTTTTTGCAGAATGAGTGGATTTTTCTTATTTTTGGTTTGTTCCTCATAAAATTTGTGGTTTTCTGGCAAATAATTTAGGAATGAAGTCACTAAATAATGACAGGCATTGAGTTTCAGACTTCATACCCTTCAGAAAAATGCATGCTAAAGGCAAGACCTGTTATTCTGTCAACTGTCTAAGTTTATACAAGAGCAATTTTTAGTACTGTTTGTATGTTCCCCCGATATATTTGGCCTTGTCCAGATTTCCTGCATTAAGAGGTTGAGAGGTACGTACAAATAAATCACTGTATAAAATTAGGTATATCCAAACCTCTTAACTGTCCCTGATTTTGGCTCAAAATGTTGGTTTCCCCCTAATAATTCCTCTGCAAAATGGCAAATTTGGAAGAAAACATGGAGGGTTTACAATTAATAAATAGTAATCAGAGTTATAGATTACTTTTAATTTCAGAAATGCATGTAGATTCTCTTATTTTGTCAGCTGCTCAAGTTAACAGTACTAATAGTAAAAAGTGTCCCTTTTTGACAGGTTCCCAGCTGTATTATATGGCTATTTTATATTTTTGCATCACATTTTTGGTCTGTTTTTCATAAAATTGTGGTTTTCTGGCAAATTAGTGGCAAATCATTAAAGATTGACATTAGAAAATAATGGGGGACATGTGAGTTTCAGATTTCATACCCTTCAGAAAATTCATACTAATGCAAGACCTACTATTCTATTGTCTTTCTAAGTTCATAAGAGCAATATTTTAAAAATGTCCTTATTTTTGGGCCTTTGTCCCACTTCTGTTTATGCCTTTGACTATATTTCTTGCTCTGAGGCTGAGAGGTATGACAAATGTGTCAGGGCCATCACCGTCAGCCAGAGACATTTGAAATTATGACATACTTGTTGCACCCTACTCCCCCACGTAGGTAGTGACTTGATGTGTCCAAGCAAGGCAAGGAGCAGTTATGCAGTGTACGTGCGCAGAGTATCCCTCCATCCAAGGTAGACACGAGTACTACAGTGGCTTTTCATCTGTCCATGATTTTGCAGAATGTTCTGGTTTTCTGTCATATGTTTATACTGTTGATTTATGCTTCTTATTCAGCAAATGCATATTGTTGCAGTGCCCGTTGCTCTGTGTTTAAGTAACAATGCTTTAATGACCATCAGGTAAGCTTGTCTGAGACTGTAGGATGCAAGTAAACTTTAATAAACGCACTGTTAAAGAATTACCAACATTGAAAGCCTTTTTGTTGTTGCCACGCAGAGAATATTTACATAACTAGATAGCGTATAAGCTTTAGGTATTGAAATGCATATGACGGTATTTGTAATAAAGGACAGGATTACAGTATTTTCAGAAGCTCATTACATTTACTGGAGACTTGTAGTCATCTTTGCAGGCTTTACCTGTAAACTAAACAGAATGTCAATCTATCATGTGTGGTCCATAACCTGTGCAATAATCCTTTAAGCAATTTATTTTGAGCTTGTTTTTTGTTTTGCTGTTCATTGTTTTTACTTTGATCATGTTTTTCCCATGAAACAAGTAGATAGTTGCTGTCAGGCAGCAGGTCTTTTTTGGATAACAAACATTTTTACAACTGGGGGTATCACACAGATTGCTACTTTCAGCATGTAACTTGGTATTTTTACAAAGCTGAATATAAATTATAATTAGAACTGCAATGCAAGGAGAAGTGGTTTGAGTTGAGTGCTGCTTGTTTTTTTATACTTGATTTTGATTGGCATTTAAAAAATGTATTTTTTCATGCCACAAAACCTTTTTGTTTCCATATAGATATTAAGTAAGCTGTCATGTAGCCAATGCATTGAAATTTTCTTCTTCTGCATTTCATTTTGCCTTGATTGGACTCTCATAATGATGGTTTGGCACCCAGGGCAGCATATTTAATTAACGTCCCAGTTTTTGCGATTGTAGCACAACTCCACCCCTTTATAGTTGGTCACACCAATTTAGCTGTCTCCTACAGCCCCCCTTTGATTTTAAGTCACCAGCTGCCACTTATTACTATATTACATATTACTAATTATTTCTCTAAAATCTAGCTCACAGACCTTGTCAAAAACACTAATTAAATTATGCATAGGTGGATTAAAAGTACTGGGCTTACTTAATGAATTTATATTAAAGTTATACTGAGCATTTTTGTTTGCCTTAAACCATACTTTTAGATTCACCTTTCTACAGAACAGTTTAAAATCCAAGAGAACATTTTCAATTTGTGCAACACGAACAGGAACAAAATTAAAGCCCCTTGCAAGCACATTCACATGTGCACTAGTGATAGATTTACAAGAATAATTATAAACTTTGTCACCAGAGGCATTTAAAATAATTTTAAGTGACCTACTTCAAACATCCTCAGTCTCAAAATAACTGTTTACACAATCAAGATCACCTTCACATATCGTAGTTGAATTTAAAACAGGTAAAAAGTCAAGCGAATCATAGTTACAGTTATTTCCTTGCCATACCAATTCATATCCAGCATTTAAGACTTCCGTTGCTGTCTGCCCGGATAAAATTGCTTCGGTCGAGCCCCCTTCATTGAATAATCCCAGTTTGGGCTGTCGTCGTGCTGGTTCCCTTAAAAACCCAAATTCTCTCTATTATTATTATTATTATTATTATTTTTGCCTTTTAACCTCTCAGACTGCCTTAATTCATTAAATCCTCCATTACACTCACACTCGCCAACTTCAACAGCTTCCCTTTCATTCCTCGGTTCAACCGAGGCAGTCTGCTGAGAGCCAGAGGCCTTCTGATTGGTTGAAGGATCTCGGTTGCCTTGGGGACATGTCTTTACAGGGTATGCAGCTATGCAGCTTCATTGTTGTAATCTTGAATATCCCTGTTGATTTTATTCATTTTACGATAAAAAATACCTTTGCAGACTTTTTCTACTTTACTAATAATGTTATCAGAGTTCGTCATATAATGTTCAAACAACAGATCAGTCTTAATATTTTTATTAAGTGCCTCCAGTGTCTTACTAAGTTCATTCATATAGGTCTCATTATGCTTAATTAAAAGCTTCATCATTTAAAGTCCAGCATTATCAAAAATATTATGCAACTGTCTAAAAAATTCAGTATTAAAAGAAACACCATTGGGATAGTGCCATAGCCTGAGACCTTTAGGAACTTGTTTAAGGTCTATATTTCTTTGCAAATGGGAATTCTCAAGTTGTAATTTTCTATAGGTTAACAAAAGCCCATCAAATTGAGTTTTTCTGCCAGCAGAATGTCATTCAAAGATGACTGATTTACATCAACCCTATTTTCATGTATTCCATTTTGTGAAAAGGAAAAAGGATGGTCAGTCCAGCAAAAACGTTGATTCTCTTGTGTAGGGGTACAACTTGAACAAATGTCTGTGGAGTAGGCTGTGTCAAAGAAGACCCAAACTCAATTGTTGACTGTTAAAACCAAGTCTGGAGACACCCAAAGCTTTAATCTGATTAGAATGTTCAAGCAGTTGTTGAATAATTTGTTGCTGTAACAGAGTAATATTTCCATTAGACCCACTGTTGTCCAACAGTTAAACCATTTGGCAATCAAAAAATGTATAATTTTTACATTGGATTTTTTACATGCAAAGTGTATATGTATATATATATTTTTGATTGCCATATGGTTACATTTTTTTGTACATCTCCAGCCATGTAGTACATTGCCTTGGATAAAATCACAGACTTAATGATCTGTTTAATTTGTTTGTGTCTTTCGGCTTTTCCCGGTTAGGGGTCGCCACAGCGGAACTCCGGTCCGCTAATGATTGGCAGTTGATTTTTGTGTACCAGCTTGCCAGGCCTGACGCACAATCTTCAATAATTTACTTAATAATTTGGTTAAATAAGAGGTACCACATCATTGTTAATTTTATTTAAAGAACATAAGGGTTATATTATTATGACAGCTACTAAGTAGGGCAGGACCAGCTCAGATGTCACACTGATGGGGAAAGGGATGTGAATTTAACATGTATACCAATAGTGTGTACTTTATAATAAAGGGTTTTCGTCTGGAAACAAACTGCCTACCCGGCTTGGATTACTTTCGAATACTTAGTAATTCTGTGCAATATTTTAAACTATATATATATATATATATATATATATATATATATATAAAGTTTTTTTTTTTTTTTTTTTTTTTTTTTTTTTTAAGACGAGTTTAAGTTCGCTACTTCTACTACCATTGTCTGATCTAATTAATATACAGTGATTAACTAGATATATATGGATTGAAAATGTTCCACACAAAGAAGTTTCTTACACTGTTTTGTTTATTTAAGAAACTCTGATGTCTTTCTAATTGTTTGATGTATCTAGTGATGTACATCCTAAAGGGGGCATTATACTGAATAATTGTCCTAACCAATGCTGAATCTAATGGGAACAATGACCTATTTAGATTAGGGTGACATTCCCCTTCTTAGCTGTGCTGCGTAGAAAGGTATACTGAGTAATGTTGATACATGATGATTAAAGGAGATGGAATTATCAGTCCATGCTCCAAGATCCGTGAAAACATTTTCATTTTTAAGAGAGGCATTGTCTATGCAGTACTCTGGGGAAGGGATTGTCTTTTGAATGTGACAGTACTGCACTTTTTTATTTTAATTTTCAGCCCATTTTTTGGTACTCCGGGTATTTACAAGTTTAAGTTCTTGCTGAAGAGTTTGGGTGTTACAGGGGGACTAGATAATGACCCCAAATTTGCAAATTTAGATAGCCAGAGAACAAACTTGGGCAGCCGTGGTGGTGCAGAGGTTAGCGTTTCCACCTCACAGCAAGAGGTTCTCCAGTTTGATTCTCAGCTAGGGTGCCTTCTGTGCTGAGTCTGCATGTCCTCCCTGCAATCACATGGGTTTCCTGTGGGTGCTCATGTTTCCTCCCACATCCCAAAAAACATGATGCAAGTGGATTGGGCACACTAAATTGGCCCTAGGTGTGAAGGTGTGCATGTGTGTGCCTTCTGTGGAAGGTTGGGTGCCAGAGTGGCAACTGGAGACTGTAGGACTCCACTGCCAATCATTCTGAGTATAGTTCTGCTGTGGTGACCCCTATTGGGAAAAACTGAAAGGAGAAGAAGAAAAAGATAGCCGGAGAACTTACGGTGTGGGCTAGAGATCAGAAAAGGATATAGCGAACATAAGAAGTCCAGCACTGAGCCTTTTGGTAAACCACTGATCACCCAGTTGCTCCCCAGTTGGGGCCCCTGCCACCAACACTGGTGTAAGTTGTCTTTTAACCAATTTGCTATCAATCTTAATACATAGGGATTTATTGGTAAAGCAATTAAGCTTACAAACGATGCTTATGTGCTTGGGGAATAATGTCAAGTGCCTTGACCAAGTTACTGTTTACCATATGAACAGCATGAAAGCTGTCAGCACCCTGTGTCACCCTCTTGAACATGTTAAACAAATCCATTAGCCACAGTCTACCTTTGACAAACTCAAATTGCTGCTGATCTAGTCTCTTGAGATTTTTTGATATAATTTATAAGGTCAGTTATACTATGTTCCACAGCTTTGGAGATGAGACTCGTCAAGCTAATGGGTTATCCCTTTCTTCCACATCACACTTCCAACATTTGATATATACCAGAGGAAAAAAAACTTTGAAGTTTGTTTGGGGTATAAAAGTAACTGTAAAACACTTCCCAACAAAATTCCTAAACCTTCTGGACTTTGTTGCATCTGTGGAACACATATGTATGCCATCCCATTGTTACCTTGTAAATTGCTTTTCCAGTCTCTCTCTCTCAAAATTTTTCTAACCTCCTGGGATTGATTCCTATAGTTATCATGCAATATTTTATATGCCCTACTAATTATCCCTTTTTTAACAGCAGCTTTTGTTATAGATTTGACTAAACACAATCTACCAGAGCAGGGCTTTCACTTGAGTGCCCTCATCCCTTTCTCTCTGCTTATACTCTGATTTCAATCCCTGATTGGAAATGCAGTCTCTAACCTGTAGTCTAAGCTTCCTCTTGGCCTCATCCTAACCCTGGTACCTTTCCCTCTCTTGCTGGTTGCTCCCAATACCTTGGGTCCTTTGCCAGTTTTCTCCAGTTAATTCTAGGCCCCTCTTGCTTGTTTTCAGTACACTTACTTGCAGCCATCCCTACTGGTAAAATCTCCTTTCTCCACTCATGTGTTGTTTTTTTTCTTAGAAGACGTTCTTCAATCTCATGAATGTAATGATGTGAAGTTGTTCAATCTCGCCGTTCATTCTTACACATGGATTCGGAGCCGATCCATCGGCTTCGAGTCGGCCGCTTTGCTAGCTGAAGATCTCAGAATAGCTTGAGGCCAGGCCCCTATCCCATGAGGCTGTCTGTCCTACCTCAGATCTAGTTTGCCGCTGCAACAGATCAGAGGTCGTCTGAGAGCTCGGGCCTGTTAGTTTTATATTTAATCGCTTATTTGATATATTCTGCTTATAGTTGCTTAGTAATAAAAAAAATGGTTACAGTTGTAGTGCTTTTGGGCTATTTAGCCTTTGATTTCTTTATTTAAACTTTGACGAGTATCGTCTGTTTCAGAGCGGTTGCTCTTAGGCCTTTGGCCGTTCTTTAGTTAATCCCTATCCTGTTTTTGCATATTAATACTGTGTTAGAGTTATTAGATAGTGCTTAGTTTTGAATATATATATATATATATATATATATATATATATATATATATATATATTTTTTTTTTTTTTCCTAGCAGTGTTATAGTCATTAGAGTTTGCAGTGTGGTTGGTTATTCAGTAACTTTGTTTTTTCTGTGTTTACTGTATATTCTCTATTGGATTAGGTTGACAGTTGTTCAGGGATCTGACAAAGTGGACAGGGCCTCCAGGGACAGGGCTTCCTTTGGTTCCATTTTCCTCAGGAATATACTCCCTTGAGCCACCCAGGATTAGGGTGCTTGGGACGCTACCCATGTGTAAGAATGAACAGTGAGATTGAACAACTTCACATAAAGAAGTTATGTACTTACAATAACATTCCATGTGAGTTGTTCATCTCGCCTTCATTCTTACATTCACACCCGCCTTCCCCCAGTCAGGGTCTCGAAGAACGAGTAGACTTGGGATCTGGTGGTCTTGTTCTGGGACTTCTTACTCCAGCTGGAGTATTTATTGAGTTACATCTGTTATTGCTGGGTTCAGCAAACTAGATCTGAGGTAGGACAGAGAGCATCATGGGATAGGGACCTGGCCTTGAGCTATTCTGAGATCTTCAGCTAGTAAAGCGGCCTACACGGAGCCAATGGATCGGCTCCGAGCCCAGAATGAAGGCGAGATGAACAACTCACATGGAATGTTATGGTAAGTACATAACTTCTTTTTTTTTTTTTTTTTTTTTTAATTTCTCAAAGTCTTTTGGGTTTCTAATACCATGATAGAAATGGACTCCATTCCTAAGTCAAAGTAGGATTAAAATTCATGAAATTAGTATAGTTTCAGTCTTTGATGTTAACCAAAAGTGCTCTTCACAGCAGTCGCAATGTGCCCAGTAATGGCTTCTGCAATTTGTATGGGGTTACATGGATTGGTAACATACCTAAATATGATTGTAGATTCTTTTTTTATAAGACCCATTGCTGCAGCTACTATTGGAACTGTCTGGGTATCTTTCTTCCACATTGCTCTCATTTCTGCCTGCAGATCCTGATATTTTATGATTTTGTGTCTCTCTGAACGCAAGACACTGTAGTCACTGGGTTTACTTTTGTCTTCTTTTTTTGGACCACTATATACAGTTTTCTAGCATTTATCTTTTGAACTGTTGGTAATGTATGATGCCATGTGATATAAACTTCATAATTTTCTGTGATGCTTTGTGGCTCATGTTTCCAGTGACTTCGATACCATAATGTTTGCACAATCCCCAGTGTAACAGTAATGTTCTGTATGATGGTTATTATTCTCAGTCTGTCCTTATTTCTTGAACTACCCCTCACATCACCCCTGCTTCATCATCATTATGCCTTTCCTCCCTTAATTATAGCCTCCTGCTTGTGTTATGTATATGAGCCTTAACCAAGTAATTCCAAAACATCCCTTCAAGTCAGAATGCATGGATCGTGCAATCCCAAATAAAACCAAGACCCTCTCCACCAAAGGAAAGCGTCCTGTCTGGTGGACCCCAGCCATAAACAAATTGTATAACAAAAGAAGGAAGCTACTGCAAGACAGAGCAAAATCCCATAAAGGGAAGGCATCTCTGATCAGCACTAGTAGAAAGCTACGTTCTCTCATAAAAATATCCAAGGCCAACTTTGAGAGAAAAATCGCCAAGGACACTAAGGATAACCACAAGGCATTCTTCAGTTATGTTAGAAACCTGGGCGGAAACACTCAGATATGCTCAGAGTTAGTACACAACGACAAAAAATTTACCGAACCCACAGATATTGCCAACATTCTGGCAGACAGGTTCAGTGCGAATTTCTCCCCTCCCTCACCTCCAAAAGAAGAAATACTCATCCCAGCTGAATGTAACCTCCCTGTCATCTCTGATGTCCAGGTGAGAACCACCCTGAACAAAGCAAAAAACACAGCATCTATGGGACCTGATGGTATCCCCGGCTGCGTGATACGTGAACTCCAAGAGGAGCTAAACCCGCATATAAAAATGTTATTTAACCTTAGCCTTACTACAGGATATGTACCTGAACACTGGCGTACAGCAACAGAGGTGCCACTCCACAAGGGAGGCTCCACTACAGACCCTGGGAACTACCGCCACATAAGTTTGACCAGCCTGGTTTGCAAAGCTATGGAAAGAATTATTATGGAACTCATAAACAACGACATTGGGGACCTACAGACACTTGATTCCACCCAGTTCGGCTTTGTAAAAGGCAGATCCTGCCTTTTGAACCTGGTTGACTTTTTCGAAACAGTCACTAGAGCCATTGATGAGGGCAAGGCAGTCCATACAGCCTACCTGGACTTGGCTAAAGCCTTCGACACAATACCCCACTCGGGGATCATAGAAAAGCTAAACAGCTTAAAAGTAAATCCATATGTCACAAGATGGGTTGCAAACTGGCTAAAGAACAGAACCCATAAAGTCAAGATTGCGGGAGCCATGTCAGACTCAAAGCCAGTCACAAGTGGTGTCCCACAGGGCTCTGTCCTGGGACCCCTCTTGTTCGGCATTTACTTCTCAGATGTGAAAGCAAAAATGGGAGGGTTGTGGCTGACAAAGTTCGCAGATGACTGCAAACTAGGCGCCATAGTCGATACACCAGCTGTCACATACATCCTACAGAAAGGCCTCACCGAAACGGACAACTGGTGCCGGAATCACGGCCTTAAACTGAATGCCAAGAAATGTATAGTCATCCCCTTTGGGAAAAACAAAATACCCACAAATTATCACATAGACAGTAACCCACTGAGTACCGAAAAAGTAATCCGAGACCTGGGGACCCAAGTTGATAGTGACCTCTCATTTGACACCCACGTTGCCAAAGTGGTTAGAAAGACTTTCTACCTTGCCCACCTTATCATGAAGGGGTTCACATCCAGATCAAAGGAGGTCATCATGCCCCTGTACTCCTCCCTTATCAGGCCCATGATTGAGTACAATGCCCCATTTGGTATGTACCTCACCCGGCACTTACAACAGCTGGAGAGACCCCAGAAGTACATCACCAAGAGGATCAAGGGTTTCCAACATATGTCATATGCTGCCAGGCTAAAGAAACTCCAGCTCTATTCAGTAGCATACCGCCTGCTCAGAGGTGATCTGTGCCTGACATACAAGGCCATGTCCAACCAGGAATTGATGGACATGCTCCACCTCAAAAAATCAAAATCCATAAGAACCACGAGAGCCAAAGATTTAAACCTCAGTACAAACATGAGTAGAACATGCTGGAGGGGCAGATTCATAACTCAGAGGCTTCCCATATTCTGGAACAAAATCCCAGTCCATGTTAGGCAGAGCCCCTCACTGACTCTCTTCAAGAGAAATCTTGACAAGTGGATGGGAGATCGTAGGTTTACCCCGGGGGTCACCCCTGTATCTCTACTTAACAGAGGCACAGTAAACTAATTTTAATAAGTAAGGGGGTCTTCAATGTGTCACTACTAGACAAAGGCACAGTATTCTAAATTTATTCTATACACCTTAGTACCACTACATGGGGTGGCGAAAGCCACATCTCTAGGGCTAGGCTTGCAAATGCCTCAGGGCAGATAGCCTAGTACTAAACTATGAAACTATGAAACTATAAGAATCCTAAGCCACTTGTTCTGTTGGGAGCATCAACTTATCCCACTTAACTCTTGCCTTTTTTCCCTCCCAGATACATGTCCTCAACTCTTTTAATTATTTTCTTCAACTTGTCCCCTGTATATGAAAAATATGCATGACCTGTGTATAAAACTAAAGGGACTAAAAGCATTTTAACTGTGCATCTTACCCATAAACAAGAGCTTCCAGTTTCTCAGTTTTTGTATTGTCTTTTGTTTAGTCTTTTCCCAGATATACTTAGCTGCCATAACAAAAGTCTTTTTAATCTGTACTCCTAAATATTTCATTTTACCATGTTCCCATAAGTATAGGCATTGCTGATCCAAGTCATGAATGGGTAAATAATTTACAGCTGTAGCCTTTGTTTTATATTCGTTAATTTTATGTCCTGAAAGTACTTGAAGCTGTCTCAAAATGTTCCACAATACTGAAATGTTCTTATTTCTTGGATTTATCAAGTACAAAATAATATCATCTGCAAATAAAGGCAACTTTTCTTGATTTTCATACCAGTTATATCCTTGAATTTCTGGGTACTTTATTTTCTTTACCAGTGGCAAATAACAAAGGGGAAAGAGGACATCCCTGCCTGGTTCCTCAACTCAAGCACAATTTATCCAAGAGGAACTCCACCATGCTTTAATTCTTGCCTTTGATCCTTCATATATCCTCCTGATTAGCCTTATTATTGTATTAAGGAAGGTGCATGTTTCCATTACCTTACCCATAAGATCCCTTTACTCTGTTGAATGTTTTCTCTGCATCAAGATCCACCAACATCAGTGGTATTCTCTTAAATTCTGTTTCCCTCTAGATCATCATTGTTCTGTTGATGTTATCAAATGTTTGCCTCCCCTCCACAAAACCATATGGATCCTATCTTATCAAGTTTGGCAACACCCTTGCCATTCTTTTTTTTTTTTTTTGCTAGTATAGCCATAAACACTTCATAATCATGGTTTAAAATTGAAATGGGTGTAGATGAAGCTGGGTCTGATGGGGTCTTTAACATCCTTGGGTAACACAGCCACCATTGCTTTCTTCCAAGATGCTGGTGCTTCCCCTTATTTTAACATGCAGTTAAAAAATCTTCCAGAGCTTTATCACTTTCTTCCCGACTAACTTCCAAACTTCCACAGGCATACCATCCATTTCTGGAGACTTCCCTGCAGATTGATTATACATTGCTGTTTTTATTTGTTCTCCTCAAAGCTGTCAATTAAATATGCATGTTTCTGAGAAGTAACTTTTAGTTGTTGACCCTCATCTTCCTCTAATCTTGGAAGTAATTAAGTCTTCCTTAAAAATATCCATTTGTGTTCTTTTTTGGTTTGTACATTCCTCTACTTTATACAAAATTTCATTAAATTTCTGAAAAATCTCTATCATCTTTGTAGGACTGTTATTTTTCTTATCATAGGGTTGTCACCAAACCTAAGGAGCCCTTCTACTTTCTGTTGGCTATGTTGCTAAGTTTTTGTGTTCTGGAGTTATAAAAAAATGTTGCTCAACAGCAATCCTTCTAAACTCTTGTATATTATTTAGATACTCTCTTATTTTCTCTTTAGCACTCTACAGTTGCTTCTCCTTTTGTTCAGTGAGATTCTCCTTCTGCAGTACTTAACTTTTCTCAGCCTCTCTAAATAATTCGTATTACTACTTAACCATCTGTTTCTCTTTTATTTCTGCCCTATTTTCAAACTCGATTTTTATTTTATCTTACTCACTAGTAATAACTTCTAAAGAAATTTAGTTACTTAATAACTCTTGTATAATTTCCACAATCCCTTTCCTTGAATTCCTGTCTTTTTAGCAGCTAGGTGGGAAAGTGCCAGTCTCTCATTTTTACTTCATTACCCTGCACTTTTTGTCTTAGTTTTTATAGGTGCATGATCTGAAATGGGTATTAGATTTGTGTCAAAGCTTTCAATTAAATGCATGATACTGTGAAATATGATTTATTTCCTGTTTAGCCCAGTTATTGTACCTTGGAGAATAATATGTAAACTCTGTCTGAGTTCCTACTACTGAGTTTGCATCTTCCACAGCAAATATTTTATATATTTATTCAGAAATCTAACCTCTTTTGTTATACTTTCCCTTCTAGGGTCCCTGAGCCATCCTCACTATTAAATCCAGTTAAAGGCTCCACTTATAAGCAATAGTTCCAGATGAAAGCTGATTCTCCTCAAAAAAATATAAGCTCCATAATAGCAGTTTTTGGTGGAATGTAAATACATGCCAGCATAATCATCCTCTCTTGCCAGTAATCCCTTACTACCACATATCGACCATTATATTTTTTTCCCCTCTTCTACCACTATCAGAACCCCTCTAGCAATCAGTATTATTACTCTCCTTTTTTCATTTGCCCCTGATATTCTGTTGAATATCCATCATGAAATCCTTTTTGTCAAATTCACATGCTCCTTTCATTCCGTATGTGTCTCCTGTGACATTGCTGTTTGCATTCTGTATTTCTAAATATAATTAAATACCCCTTACTTTTTGTCTAGACCTGTGAGACCATTTATATTCTAAGATAATATGGATAGCGTAGCCATTATGATAAAAAGCTATTGTTCCCACTTCTTGTACAAGATAGTTTTTTGAATGTGTATTTCCAACATTTGTCTTACATGCCCATACTGTTTGGCAGGCTGATATTTTACACAGTTCTTTCCTCTCTCCATTTGAACCTATGTCACATTCCTCAAACAAAAAAAAACTAAACACATTTTCACAATGCCCCATCCCATATTAATTTAGAACAAATACAAAAAACTATGTACATTTTCAACAAATTAAGTTTATTCATCCAGATATGAAAAAAATGTCCCATTTCCATAGCTGCACCCACAGACATAAACTAATCTAAAATTAAGGTTACCCATATTAAATCACCTCTCTGCACTTTGTTTTCTAACTGTACTGTTTTGTGAAACAGCTCTTCTTGAGAAACTTCATACTCAGCTATTTTTTTTTCATTTTAGCCTCAGATTCTTGTAGTTTTATCAGTACATCTGAATAGATAGTTAAAGCTTATATTTTCCCAGCATTTTGTCATTTGAATTGATATATTCATTCAGTGTTTTATTTATTTTAATCATCTCTGAGCACATTTGATTTATTTTTTTCTCTTAATTAATGGAAGCTATCTCTTGAACCAAAGCTTGAAACTTGAACTGTTTGTTGACCAGCTGCAGGATCTTTCCCAGACAGCGTTTCCTCTTCACATTTTCTGGTTGATTTTCTTTCAGGTTCTCCAAATTTCTTCTTTGCTGGCATCCAGACAGTGTACTTAGTAGGCAGTAACTATGAATTTTTCCCAAATAACAGTTTCAATGACGCTCCTTTTTCTCCATTTCTGTTTTCAAACCAGGATAGCTGAAATTTAGCTTGATCAATGTGCAGCCATATTGGAAGGGTGGTGCCAGTTTTGAATAAGTTCAGAGCAATAATGGCTGTTGTTATTTAGTTTCCTAACATTGGTAAAGAAGGATCTGAAATTGTTCTTGGCTTCAGATGGTAAACTAAGTTCATGGGCTGATTTAGTAAACCTATTAATATTTTTCAAGTTTTTAGTAATATTTATAATATTGTTTAATGTTATCTTTGATGTAAGAATTTTTTAGCACTTGGTCCCCCCACCCCCTTGCACTGAGCCCTTGGATGTGTTGATTGTGTGCTTTTTGGCTTTTTAGTATGTGTGTTAATGTTTTGGTTATATCAAACGTACCTGAAGTTTAAAAAAAAAAAAGTACATTTTGAGTACTTATAAATCTTTCGGGAGTAACGTTTTTTTTGGTAAATGATAGGGAAAAGCAGTGGCTCAAGCCTGGCTATACAAAAAGATCGAGTCCCCTGTTAGTCATATGATGACTGCAGTGACATTTTCTTCTCAAAATAAAATGTTCCTTTGAAAATTAACTGTAAGAAATGTGCAATAATTTAGTCTTAAAATGAAGTCTGATTTTGCATTTTTGTAAATGGTCTTCTGTCAGAAACACAACCCCATGCAAAGTCTAACATTGATCACAGTGTTAAGTGACAGTTAAATGAAGAGCTGTTGAGTCAGGATGAAGAAGATACAGAACACCGCTTCAGATGAGTTAAATATTTATAATTTATGACCATTTTGCATAGAATGCTGTTACTGTATCAAACCAAGACACGTGTTTATGAGCTTGCAGGTGATTTGCACATGTTGATGAGTTTTACTTCTCAACACCCCATTATCTTGGCAATCTGGAAGCTTTAAGCAGAACCATTTTTTATGCAGCCAGATGTTATTCTTAAAAATTGTTAAATGTTTAAGCAGATGTAATGTCTCTGAAGAATTTGCAATGTATTTTTCTGTCCTCCTCTAATGTGTGTGTATGTGTATGTATATATATATATATATATATATATATATATATATATCTATGGGTCTAGGACACATGCTCGACTAGCATATGTCCGAATCACAAAACATCGAACACACATACACGAAAGCGCTTAACATCAAAAAGCGCTTCCGTGTATGTGTAGTTCAAAAAAAAAATCTACGTTTCTGCAGGGGGGCTTTGCCCCCCCTGCACCCGCCACACCCCCCTACTTTATTATTCTCACTGCGAGATCACACTACAGTGGGGAAAAGTGAATTTTCCCTTACCCACACTGTAGTCCAATCTATGAAACAGGCACACATACACAGAAGCGCTTGTCAATGTTAAGAGCTTTCGTATATGTGTGTTCGATGTTTTGTGATTCGGACATATGCTAGTCGAGCATGTGTCCAGATCCCATATATATATATATATATATATATATATATATATATATATATATATATGATTCCCTATTAGATGAATGAAGGCTTAAAATGTCGAGTATGACATGCTCGACAGCTTTTAAGTAAACATTCATCTAAGCGAAACCCAAGAATGTTGAAACAAGGAGTGTCGAAAAGTTACAGTTGGCCAGCCGTGAGGAAGCCAGTGGCTGATATCAGAACGTTCACTCTGTCTCGCCGTTCTTACTGTCCTCCACTGTGGTGTGGTCTCGACGTTCACCCTGTATAATGTTATGACAGACCTCCACTGTGGTGCAATCTCGGAGTTGGTATATTAAAGTAAAGGGGTGTGGTAGAAAAGCACCCCACTTTATTTTATTTGTCGATTTGTTTTTGTTTTTTGGGGGGGTGTTCAGTGGTGTACAGTACGTTGTGGCCATCAGCCTTTGGCTTCCTGACGGCTGGCCAACTATAACTTTTCGAAACTCCTTGTTTCGATATTTTGGGATTTCACTGAGATGAACGTTCACTTAAAAGCTGTTGAGCATGTTGTACTCGACGTTTTAAGTGTTCGTTCATCTAATATAGACCCTATATATATATATATATATATATATATATATATATACACACACACACACACACACACACACATACATACATACACACATATGGGTCTACTAAATTATCGAAATTTCATATGACTGCAATTCTTTTGACTGACACCAGTACATCAAAAGTTCAAAACACTGAAATTTCATTTGACTGAAACTCGTAACACTGACACATTAAAGTAAAAGGTATATGCCCTTTTCCACACTGTAGTGCAATCTTGAAGTTAGTATATATAGTTAGGGAGGGTGTCAGAGGCACAGCCCCCCACATAGTTTAGGTATATATTGTCTTCTGCAAAGAGTTATTCATTCCAGTTAAAAGTATCCATCTGTATGTTTTAAAATGTATAACGTATGTGGGGGGTCTACACCCCCCCACACCCCCCAATGTGGAAGTCTACGCCCCCACCCCCCCAACTATAAATACTAACTCCAGGATCGCACTACAGTGGAGAAAGGGGAATATACCTTTTACTTTAATGTGTCAGTGTTATGAGTTTCAGTCAAATGAGTTTTCAGTGTTTTGAACTTTTGATGATCTGGTCTCAGTCAAATGAATTTCAGTTAGATATATATATATATATATATATATATATATATATATATATATATATATATATATATATATATATATATATATATATATATATATATACATATATACACACACACACACACACACACACACACACACACACACACACACACACACACACAGTGGATATAAAAAGTGTGCACAACCGTGTTAAAATGCCAAGTTTTTGTGATATAAAAAAATGAGACCACAATAAATTATTTCAAAACTTTTCCCACCTTTAATGTGACCTATAACCTTTACAATTCAATTGACAAATCTGTTAGGGAAAAAGTATAAAAAATAAAAAAAAAACATACAATAAGCTGGTTGCATAAGTGTGCACATCTTTAAACTAATACTTTGTTGAAGCACCTTTTGATTTAATTACAGCATTCAGTCTTCTTGGGTAGGAGTCTGTCAGCATGGCACATCTTGACTTGGCAATATTTGTCTACTCTTCCTTGCAAAAGTGCTCCAAATCTGTCAGATTGTGAGGGCATTTCTTGTGCACAGCCCTCTTCAGGTCACCCCACAGATTTTCTATTGGATTTAGGTCTGGCCTCTGGCTGGGCCATTCCAAAATTTTAATTTTCTTGGTGAAGCCGTTCCTTTGTTTATTTGGATGTATGCTTGGAGTCATTGCCATGTTGAAAGTTGAAATTTCTCTTCATCTTCAGCTTTCTAGCAGACACCTGAAAGTTATGGGTCAAAAGTGACTGGTATTTGGAACTGTTCATAATTCCCTCCACCTTGACTAAAGCCCCAGTTCCAGCTGAAGAAAAGCAACCCCAAAGCATGATACTGCCACCACCATGCTTCAACGTGGGGATGGTGTTCTTTTGGTGATGTGAATTGTTGTTTTTGTGCCAAACGTACCTTTTAGAATTGTGGCCAGAAAGTTCAATCTTGGAATCAGCAGACCATAACACATTTTCCTACACGCTTTTGGGAGACTTGATGTATTGTTTTGCAAATTTTAGCTGGGCTTGGATTTTCCGTCTTGCAACCCTACCCCATAGTCCAGACATATGGAGAATACAGGAGATTGTTGTCACGTGTAGTATACAACCAGCACTTGCCAGAAATTCTTGCAGCTCCTTCAGTGTTGCTGTAGGTCTCTTAGCAGCCTCCCTGACCAGTTTTGTCTTGTTTTTCATCAATTTTGGAGGGACGTCCAGTTCTCTGCAACGTCACTGTTGTCCCATATTTTCACCATTTTTTGATGACTGTCTTCACTGTGTTCCATGGTATATCCAATGCTATGGAAATTTTTTTGTACCCTTCTCCTGACTGATACCTTTCAACAATGAGAGCCTTTTGATGCTTTGTAAGCTGTCTGCGAACCATGGCATTTGCTGTAGCAGGCATCTGAGTAAATGTCAGGAAAATCATACTAGGGCAGCTAACTGGGGTTAATCAGAGTCTCTTTAATTGATGGCAGGTGGGTGTGTACCCAAGAAGACTGAATGCTTTAATTAAATCAAAAGGTGCTTCAACAAAGTATTAGTTTAAGGGTGTGCACACTTTTGCAACCGGCTTATTGTACGTTTTTTATATTTTTTCCCTAACAGATTTGCTATTTGTTTTTTTTTTTATTGAATTGTACAGATTATAAGTCACATTAAAGGTGGGAAAAGTTTTGAAATGATTTATTGTGGTCTCATTTTTTTAGGTCACAAAAAACTGGCATTTTAACAGGGGGTGTGTACACTTTTTATATCCACTGTATATATATATATATATATATATATATATATATATATATATATATATATATATATGGTTTCCTATTGAAATGTTGCCATGCAATTGCATGGCTGTGAATTATTCGAACAGATGTTCGAATACTTCATATTTCGGCAGTTTACGTGAGCGAACGGTATAATTGCGAATGGACTGTGCATTCGCATATATAATGTTCACTCGTGTAAAGGGATCGCGGTACAGTGTGGTTAGGGAAATGCATCCCTTTCCTCACTGTAGTATGATCTCGGAGTTGGAATATTAAGTTAGGGGGGGTGTGGGGGGATTGCCCCCATGCATAAATGGGATGTTAGGTTAGCTAGAAACTAGACAGCTTTTCTGTCAATTACTACTTCAGCCACTGGCCCCCTTAATTAACTCTCTGTTTAAACTTACTTTTCTTGCCATAGAACTATTTATAAATACCTTTCTCTCTGCTATAGAACTCTTTACTCTTACCTTTCTCCCCTACACAGCTATACCTTTGTTCACCATTTTCTGATAAGTAGCAACAGAAAGTGTCTCTTACCTATCCTAAGCCTGTAGAACACAGTCTCTCTGCATAACTGATTGCCTCTCAGCTTCTCTCAGCTCTGACCAGCTCCATTCGCCCTACGGGCTCACTCCGCTCCCCTACCCTACCCCCAATTTCCACCCACCCCAGAGGTCCTACACTTATACTTCCCTAACCACGCCCTCTCTTTCTTCCAACCAGTCCCATACATCACTTCATCCCATAAACTTTAGCCACACCTTTTTCCTTTTAACAATCACTCACAGTGAGCCACACTTTGAGTACCTAACCATATCCCTTTACTCCTAACTTATATGTATTAGTGCCCTCCTCTCTACACTTCCCTCATCCTTTTGTCTTATTTTCTCCTATTTTTCAATCCCAACTTCTTACTCCTCTCATTTATAATCCCAACAAGATGCCTCTGGGTAATCTATCTAAGCTAACACTTGTAGTTATACTTTCAACTGTCCTCACCTCTACCTACCTTCTCTCCTCCTTTGAAAAACTGTACTATTACCATTTTAACCACTCTCTAAAACAAACAGCAATTCACACTCATATACTGTCTAATAGTCATACTTGTATAACTTCCATTCCCAGCTACCTACTACCTAAATACCATAGACTCTCCCACATTAAACACAATAAACCCATAATAAAGAAAGTGAAAATTCAGACTAACCTCAGGTATAATTCAGTAATAAAACTAAATAATCCCTCCTTAAAAGATGGCCCTACCAACCCCATCACCCTAACAACCCACCCCAAACTCAATAACTCTTTCCTAATAGGACATCTAAATATCCAAAGCATTAATAATAAAATAGCCCACCTCCATGCCCTTCTAGATATTCACTCCTTTGACATCTTCTGCCTCACTGAAACTTGGTTGAAACCAGAAACTAAAGACAATGAAATCATTCCCCAAGGTTATAATATAGTGAGACAAGATCGAACAAAACACAAAGGTGGTGGAGTAGCAGTTCTATTCAAAGATGAACTTCATATCTCCACCTTACCATATAATCCAACCCAGGATAGTAACGCAGAAGTCCTCATCACTAAACTTCAAATCAACCCAAACAAATCTTTATACATTATCTGTATTTACCTACCACCCGGAAATAATATCTGTACAATAGAGGCTATACTAAGCTGGGTGTCTTAAACTTACCCCCAAGAAACAATAATACTAGGTGATTTTAATATTGACTGGAAAGGTGTCATCTCTGAAAATCCTACCTCTCATATTAACCTCCGCGGCTTTAGCCAAATTATCACCTCCACAACCAGAATTAACAAACCAAATAAAAAAGAGAGCACCTTAGACTGGATACTTATAAATAGACAGAAACAATCTTACAAGGTAGGAACGCTGCCAGATGATGTAAGTGATCATATTTTGACCTACATCATAAGAGAAAGAAATGATCTTCCAAACTTCCCCACCTTTAGGATAGCACGCTCTACCAAATACTTTAACTCCGAATTATTTCAAAATGAACTCGGTGCCTATGACTGGAACCCTTTAAAAACCCTTCCACTTGAAGAGGCTGTAAAGTATCTTAACTCTAAATTCTTATCTATCCTGGATAGGCATGCACCTAAACGGTCCATCAGAATGAAATCTAACCCAGCCCCATGGCTTTCTAAAGAAACCAGACATCAAATTTTGCTTAGAAACAAAGCTTGGGCTAAGTGGAGAGCTAACAGAAATATCTCTGATCAACTAAATTTTAGGCAGCTGAGAAATAGTACAAAAAAGGCAATACTTACAGATGAAAAGAACTACTACTGTAAACTGCAACAAACTTACCAAAATAATCACCAGAAGTTCTGGTCTAGTATCAGTAAACTCCTTTCCCCGGGGCACTCTCGAACACCCACCCCACTTGATGCCGATCCAAATACCCCCCATCAAACTGCCAATACCTTCAATTCTTTCTTCACTGAGACCATACAATCACTAGCTAGTCAACTAATCCCAGACAACGCAAGCCGTCCCAACACCATACCAGGCACTCTACCTACATTCAAACTGCAACCCATCTCTACTACTCTCATCTATAAAAGCATCCAAAAACTCAAGCCTTGTACTCCGCTACCGTCACAATATCTCCAAAAAACAGCCAAAGCTATTGCCTACCCTATATCCATCCTTATAAATAGGACAATTAAGGAGGGAACCATTCCAGATGTTTGGAAAATCTCCCACATTATCCCCCTGCACAAAGGTGGTAACTCAAATGACTACTCTAACTATTGGCCAATAGCTCTCTTATCACCCTTAGCAAAAATTATGGAAAAATGCATTCACCAACAACTTTTACATCATTTATCTCAACATAACATAATAGCAAACTGCCAACATAGCTTTAGGCCATCACACAGTACCACAACTGCCCTTTTATCCTTTACAGATACCATCAGTAGAAACCACAATAAAAACATTCTCTCATCTGCACTCTTTATTGACCTCTCAAAAGCTTTCGACATGGTAAACCACACCCTTCTAATCAATATTCTTGAAACCCTTTCCTTTGACTGTCAGGCTGTTAAATGGTTCAGATCCTACCTTAGCAACAGGCAGTTCTCTGGGAAAGTCAAATTTCATCCTTTCTGCCAGTCACCCTCAAAGTCCCTCAGGGCTCTATTCTTGGACCACATCTTTTCTCATTATTTATCAATGACCTCCATGTAGCAATTCCTCAAGCCACCTGCATTCAATATGCAGATGATTCCACGCTAGTATGCTAAGCTTACTCCCCATCAGAACTACATTCTATTACTCAAAATGTCTTTAACATTGTAGAAGCATGGTTTACAAAACGCTGCCTCCTTCTTAATGCCAAAAAAACCAAGCTCCTTCTCTTTACTCCCACTACTAAGTCCTCCCCCATAGATTTCTCAGTCACTTCTAATAATGGCACTATTATATTCCCTGACTCTACCACTAAACTGTTAGGAATTACCATTGATAATAACCTTACATTTGATTACCATATAATTAACACCATTAAAACTGTCAATAGAAAAATAGGCTCCTTATATAGAATCAAACCTTTCCTAACCCCAACAGCCAGAACCAAGATTGCTCACTCCCATGTAACCTCAACTCTTCTGTACGCCTCACCTACATATACTAACCTAAAGAAAAATAATCTTAACAAACTAGCAACTTCCTGTAATAACCAGATTTGCCACTGGCAATCCCTTTCGAACCCACCACTGTCTGAATCTTTGGCAGCTAGACTGGCTTGAATTCCAAAACCATCTGATTATCTCCCAACTCACCATTGCCCACAAGATATTTTACCAACCCAACACCATCCCTATACTCTCCAATCTCTTAATCCCCTATAAAAATCTGAATTCCCTGCGTTCTTCTAGCAAACTCCTCGCTAGCATAACCAAGTCTAACAACATGGCTGGTGACTCCCTGTTTACTAACACAGTGGGTAAAAATTGGAACCAGCTACCCAATTAACTAACTCAACTCTCTTCCTTGCCTCTCTTTAAAAAAAACTCAAAAAACACCTCAAAACACACTGGTTATGCCCTTTTAGCAACCCTGACTAACCACATACTTTCACTACTGATACTTCCTCTTCCAAATAAACTTACTAACATTTTAAAGCTAATTCATGCAAGCAAGTCTATTAATGTTTGAACTCTAATCAACATACTGCTAAAATCTTTCTTCTTTTGATGTGTAATATTCGTTATGAATCATACTGTGCTACATTTTTTGTGACTCTTTCAAGTGTAAATATCTTCAATATGTTATTATTACTTGTTTTACTTTTTTAAATGCTTTTATTTACCATGTAACAACATTTTTAATTTTTTTTTTTATTTTGCTGGAGCTTTTCTCCCCGGGCCTCTACTGAAAATGGAAATATATCCAGCTAGACTAGCCCGGTTAACAAATGTAAAATAAATAAATAAACTAAGTTAATTAGGGAGTTACGGGAAGGGTGGGATTGCTGTTAATTGCTGAAAATGTTGTGATCGACATTTTCAGCATTAACCGCTATTTTACGACATTAGGGACGTTCGGTAATGTGTACCTGTGGCAAAACAATTCACTAATAAGAACACTTTTTATTTTAAATTTCAAGATTATGATAGTAAACCTATATATATATATATATATATATATATATATATATATATATATATATATCATGCTGAAATGGTCTCTTGAAGCAGATAGAATATTTATTGAGCTAAAAACATATCTTAAGCTCTGAACCTGTGTTTATAACTCCTGATTTTAATAAAGAATTTACTGAGAGTACTGATTCAGACATTTCAGAGGTAGGTTTAGTGTCAGTGCAATCCCAAGACATTCACAGTGACATACCCTGTGTGCCATATTAGCAATGTAGAAAGGAGATATTCCGCCATAGAAAGTGAGTGTTCAATTATGTGGGCTTTCAGTTCTCTAAAATATTTTTTATTGAGTAAACATTTTGACTTGGTAACTGACTATGCCCCTCTACAATGACTTTCTTTATTAATTTTTCCAAGTCTTTTGGGTTTTTAATACCATGATGGGAATGGAACCCATTCCTAAGTCAAAATAAGATTAAAGTTCATGAAATTAGTATTGTTTCAATCTTTTATGTTGCCCAGAAGTGCTCTTCGCAGTACCCGCAATGTGCCCAATAAAGACTCCTGCAATTTATACGGAGTTACATGTACTGGTAACATATTTAAGTATGATTGTAATTTCTTGTTTATATGCCCCATTGCCCCTACTAGTATTGGAACTGTCTGGGTATCTTTCTTCCACATTGCCCTCGTTTCTGCCTGCAAATCCAGGTATTTTGTGACTTTGTGTCTCTGTATATAAGACACTGTAGTCACTGGGTGCAGCAATTTTAATGAGGAATGGTACTTTTGTCTTCTTTTCATGGACTACTATATCTGGTTTTCTTGCATCTATTTTTTGAACTGTTGGTAATGGGTGATCCCATGTGATATAAACTTCATCATGTCCTATGATGCTTTGTGGCTCATGTTTCCATTGTTTTTCAGCTAATTCAATAATATAATGTTTGCGCAATCCCAGTGCATCAGTTTTGCCACATTATTATGCCTTTCGGTATACAGTCGTCCTGCCATTAGTATATCACAACCAGCAACAAGATGTGCGGCTATTTCCAATCTGTTTTACAAAACCTACATTTGTCTTTTTCTCCCATATATTCAGTGGACTTTGTAAACCAACAAGTACATAGTCTACTATCTTGGGCCACCAATATTAACCCTTTGTCTTTTGGTTTAAATTCACCTCTCCTTAACTATTCCGGTACTCGATCATGATTGACATGAGGTTGTTCCAAGAGTTTTCTATACTTGCAACTGTATTTATGCATTTTCCATGTCTTCCCTTCTCATCTGATCCTTAACCTTTATATCTACTTCTGGTTTGATTTCCATTCCTGCTTGATGCCCATATGCTTCTGATAAACTAAGCAGGAAAGTCATTTTAGACTTATTCTCTTCATGTTTCAAAACATTCACTAAGTCTGGGTCTTGAGGTCAGCAGATATGTATGCAGTGCCATGATTGCAGATCTGTACGTGCAATCAATTTTGAGGAGACCCACACCTCCTTCAGAATGGGGAATATATATAATCCTGGTATGCACTGATTTTTTATAAAATCATTTGATGAGCATGAAACATCCTTCTTGTTTTCCAAACAACAATAGTCCAAATGTAGAAAGCACAACAAAAGTCCCAGTATGACCAAATAAAGTTTAATACAAATCTCTCTAGTGCCTCGGCTTAACATAAGCCTTCAAGGAAGCCTTGAAGGCTTATATTAAGCTGAGGCGCTAGAGTGCTTTATTGATTTGTATTAAACTTTACTTGGTCATACTGGGACTTTTGTTGTGCTTTATCCTTCTTGTTTTCTTGTCTAACGTATCCAACACCTTTTGGGGCCAGTCAGTCACTCCAAAACTTAGGACAGGAAGAACAAATTGGTTTATAGCTTAGCCTTTGTTCCTAGATGCCAGTGCTGTTTTCATTATTAGTTCAAGTCTTCTAAAATATTCTTTATTAATTTTTATTTGCATTTGTTCATGTTTTATTGTTGATCCTTCATCAATTCCCAAATATTTATATACTCCTCCTTGCTCAAATTCTTTTATATCGCATTCCTGTCCCAAACTGATGTTGTCTTGGTGCTGCAGCTTTCTTCCTTTGAAGGTTGCTTTTGCACATTTATCAAGACCAAATGACATTCTTATATCATCTGAAAAGTTTTGACTACTTGCAGTTGTGCTTTCAGTTCCTCATTTGGTGAACTATGCAGTTTTGTATCATCTACAAAAAGAAGATGAGAAATCTTTACACTTTGTTGTTTTCTGGGAGCCAAATTGTAGCCATGACCTATTCTGTTATGTAGACAACTGAACATATTAAGGGCAGGACAAAAATAGCAGCAATGACAGAGAATCACCCTGGAATAGCCCTTCTTGAATTTTTATCACTGGAACAATAATTTGTCCTTTATCATGGCTTAACTGCAAAGTGGTTTGCCTCTGTTTCATAGTCGCTGTAATGTAATCGATCAGTGTAGGGTGTATCTTATACATTTTTAAGCACTCTTTTTTTTCCATAAATTTGGGATACTATCAGATGCTTTTTTATAGTTTATCCATGCCGTACTTAAATTCTTCTCCTTTTTACAGTTCTCCATTATGACTTTAACAGCAAATGATCCTTTATTCCATATGACTTATTATTACCCTTTTGTTCTGTTGCCATGATTGAGTTTTCTTTTAAATGCCTTTAATAAACTCTGTCAGCATCAATTCCCATGTATAGTTTATATGTCGTTGAAGAAGTTATTTGTCTATAGTTTTTAGGATAGCTTGCAGGTTCGCTCTTAAGTAGAGCATTGTTTTTCCTGTTATTAACCAGGCTGGTGTCTGGCCAGGGTGTGCATATAAATAGTTCTTGCTTGTGGCTAAATCTTCATGTAAAGATGTTAATAGTTTTAAACAGAAGTTAGGTACTGCATCTGGGCCTGGGGTTTTCCAGTTAGGAGATTTTCTTAACTTTGTTTGAATCTCTCTGGCCATTAGCTCATCCTATTTCATGTCCTGTACATTTGAACTTCTTATTCTTTCTTTAGTTTTCTAACCATTTAGCATCTTTATGTTCTGCATGATCTTCATAGATATTTCTCCAAAATGTGTTTCTTCTTTTTTTGGCAGTGTTTTAGTTCCTTTTGCCTTGTTTCCCAATTCTCTATGAAACTTTTTTTGGGTCATCAGTAAATTGCTTATTTTATACGTTTCTTTTATATTTATCTGCATATCTTCCTAAGTTTTCTTTTTACCTGTGCTGATAATTTTAGTTTATTACTCAAGATAGTGCACAGTAGATCCTGATCTGTTCTGATACTGCACATTGCTTTTATCACGGCTATCTTTTGAATATTTCTGCTGATCTGTTCCCTCTTCTATACTCTTCTAACAGTGACACTTCTTGTCTTAATTGCATTATCATAGGAAGTTACTAGGCTAGTGACCATGAGGCCCTTACAAGCCTAGTCAAGAATTTAGCCCATGTTCCAACAAGTCAGCACCCTATGCCACTATCCACCAGGGACATAGGTGGAATCCCAGGGGTATATTTTCTGTTCCCCATCCAGTTATCCAGGTTGCACTTAAAAAGGTTTAATGAGGTAACGTGGAGAGGGACTCTGTTCCTCAAAAGGAGGAGTCTCTGGGACACAAATCTGTCCCACCAACAAGTCGGTTAAAAAACATTAAATACATATATATATATATATATATATATATATATATATATATATATATATATAATATAAGCCACAAAACAATTACCACAGCCACCACGTCCAGGGCAACAAAATGTACGACACCAGCAAAATGGAAGACCCCCTCCACTGGGACAAGCACCCTCGGATCTCCCGATCCCTCATCAGATCTCTTTTAGAGAATGATGATGCATATGAATCTATTACAATTGCACAAATGGAAAATATTAAAACTAGTGTAAGGCTTATTCTATGGGAGTGTACAGTTTTCTCTATTCAATACTGTCATGATGGCATTCAATTTCTTCCCTTCCTTTCCCTTACTAACCCGTGTTTTTGTGGTAAGACTTTATTTGTTATTAATTTAGCTGCACAGTAATATATCCTATTTACTTCTGTTATAGCACATGAATCTCTATGGATAGTCCTAATTACTGTGTTCATTTGTTTTATCAAACTTCTATCTTTTTTGGGTTTTAATAACTTTCAGTAGTCTGTTTTTTTCATTGATCTTAATATGTCTGTCCATTTCTGTTAAATCAAGCAACTCTTCTCTCAGATCATTTTCTTCTAAACTGGGGGTACATTCTTTGTTCTCCATTTCCTGACTGAGTAGTCAGACTGATGTCAATACAAAGTTGTGTTGATGAGCACTATACTACATCTCCAGCCCTTTCAATGTACGCTGACCCACAGGTCTAGCTTAGCCTACAGAAATTCTGATGAGTTGTCAAGGCCCTGAAACCCATCATGAGTCTAAAACCTTTGGTTGTGTACTGAAATGTTTATAGGTTCATAGATGAGTACTAGGCTAATGGCCCTGGAGCCAACACAAGCCTAGCCCAAGAATATTCCCAGTCGTCCTGCTGCCGAATGTTAGTTCCTTCTGCCCCTATCGAGCAATGCTATTGAAGTGATCCCCGGAGTGAATTTCCTGTTACCCATCCACTCAAGATTTTTCTTGAAGAGGGCTAGTGAAGTGCTCTGCTTGACATGAATGGGGAGTTTATTCCAGACTATGGGAAGTCTCTGGGTTAGGAACCTGTCCCTCCAGCAGGTTCTCTTTATTGTGGTGATGAGGTTGAGGTCTTTGGAGGGTGTGGTGCGGAGGGATTGAGACTTTTTCAGATGAAGCATGTCTAGCAACATTGGGTCAGACATGGCTTTGTATGCCAGGCAGAGATCGCCTCTAAGGCGATATGAGACTGAGTATATCTGGAGTTTTTTGAGTCTGTCTGTGTAGGGCATGTGTTTGAGTTCTAGGATAAATTTTTATGGCCTCTCCAGTTGTTGCAGGTGTCTAGTGAGGTACATACCAAATTAGCCATTGTACTCTATAATGGGTCTAATGACGAATGATTAGAGAGGGATTATGACTTTCTTCCTGGATGAGAAACCTTTTGTAATGAGGTGTGCCATATAGAAGGATTTTCTAACTACAGTGGCAACATGGTTGTCGAAGGAGAGGTTGCTATCTACTTGTGTCCCTAGATCTCTTATCACACATTGGGAGTGGAGAGGCCTACCGTCGATGTGGTAATTCGTGTTCACCATGTTTTTCCTGAAGGGGATGGCGATGCACTTTTTAGCATTGAGCTTAAGACCATGGTTCTGGCACCAGTCGTTGGTGTAAGTGAGGCCTTTTTGTAGGATGTCTACGTCAGCTTGAGAATCAGTAATAGCTCCCAGTTTGCAGTCATCTGCGAATTTGGTCGACCAGAGTACTTTGGTGTTGGCCTGAACTTCAGAGAAGTAGATACCAAACAGGAGAGGACCCAGCACAGTTCCCTGTGGGACTCCACTTGTGACTGTCTGGTAGTCAGATTTGGAGTCCGCTACTTTCACTGTGTGGGTTCTGTGCTTGAGCCAGTTGGCAACCCATCTTATGATGTAGGGGTTAATTCTGAGGTTAGTGAGTCTGTTAATGATCCCTGAGTGGGGGATTGTGTTGAAGGCCTTAGCCAGGTCGAGGTAGGCTGTGTGAACTGCCTTGCCTTCATTGACTGCTCTGGTGAAGTCTATCAGGTTGAGCAGACATGGTCTGTCCTTCACAAACCTAAACTGTGAGGGGTCCAGGGTTTTAAGGTTCCCCATATCCCTATTTATGAGGTCTATAATCATGCGCTCCATGGCCATACAGATCAAGCTCGTCAGGCTAATGGGGTGGTAGTTTCCTGGGTCAGTAGTCCCTCCCCCTTTGTGGAGTGGAATGACTGTAGCGGTGCGCCATTCGGTGGGAAAAAAGCCTGAAGAGACGCTGTGGTTGAACAGGGCACTCAGGTGTGGTGCCAATTCCCTTTGGAATTTGTGTAGAACACAGGCAGGTATATTATCAAGTCCCATGGAAGCTGTATTTTTGGCTTTGGATAGTGCGGTTTCTACCAGTGCAGCTGTGATATTAGGGATTTGGCATTCCTCGGGTAGTGGGATGGGCCCTTAAGGGGGTGAGGGGAGGTGAAGTTTGTACTAAACCTGTCGGCCAGGATATTGGCAATATCTGTTGGTTCAGTATAAGTGGTGCCATTGTGCAGTAGCTCAGAGCACCTCTGTGTATTGTTATGCAGATTTTTGACATAACTATAGAATGCCTTGTGGTTATCTTTAGCATCTGTTGTAATTTTGTTTTCATAACTAGCTTTGGCGGATTTGATGAGTGATGTCAGTTTTTTGCCGAGAATTGAAAGGGAATTTATCCAGTCTTAGGACTTTGCCCTTTTCTGCAACAGTTTTTTTTTCCTTCTGTTGTAGTGTGTGTTAATGGCAGGGGACCACCAGATTGGCTTCCTTTTCTTGGAGGATAGGATCTTGCTTCTGTTAGCTATGGCCTGGTCTATGCACTTGTCTAGATGCTCATACAGTGCCTTGGTCCATGATTCAGCAGGTGTACATCCTTTCCCCGTTTGCATGGATGATGTGATGTTTGACACTTGTCTTTAGTAGCTCAAAATTGGCTTTGGAGAAGTTTTTCACTGTAGTTTCCTTCATGGGGGTGAGGGTGGGATTTGGATATCGACTGTGATTAACTTGTAGTCAGATCTAACCAGGGAGGAGTTGATTACTGGTGTAGAGCAGAGGTCCCCCATGTTTGTAAAGACCTGGTCGCAAATGTTTCTACCTCTGGTAGGGGTGAGAATGAGTTGATCCAGGGTATTGGAATTAATGAATTCCAGTAACCGTTGGGCAGATGAGTTGGAACAGGAGTAATTTTCCCACCTAATGGAGGGGTAGTTAGTCTCCCAGTGTAAGGGTATTGGGTTGAACCGTAATGCTTTCCAGAGTGTTCAGGAATGTGAAGTGGGAGCCTTGGGACATTGTGGGGGATCAATATCAGGCTACAACCTGGATTGCAGTTTTATCCAGTGTTAGTTGTACCTGTAGTATCTCTGATCCATTATGTTGGGCAACCAGTCTGGAGGTGTTTGCATCCTTTATGAAGATGGATACACCACCGTCTTTAGGGCTTTGTTCCAGGTTTAGGGGCCAAAAGGTGTGATATGCAATGTAGCCTGGTAGCACTGGAGTGCTCTCTGGAGCCTTGAACCAGGTCTCTGTTACTTCACAGAGGTCTATGTTTTCCAGTTTAAGGAGTGACTCCAGTGAGTGCATTTTGAGATTTAGACTTCTAGTGTTGAGTAGCATAACCCTCAGGTCGTGTTTGCTTGCAGTTGTTATGGTGGTAAGTTTGTCTTCAGGGCATTGCCTAAAAAAGGCACTATAGGTTCATAGGTTCATAGATTAGTACTAAGCTAACTGCCCTTGTGAGCCATTTTAAGCCTAGCCAGTTATAGGGGTGGCAAGATCTTAGCCAGTATCCGGAATCCCAAGGGCGATAGGTGCAGGCCATCTCTGGCAAAGCATCGAGGTCTGTCGATCATGTCATCCCAGGCAGACAGATACTGAATCCCCTTTGAATGACACCAGAAACTTAGTCAATTGTTGAAGTCAAGTCATTTTCTGCTTGTACTGTGGTATCATTCTAGGCGACGGTAGTATGCGACCCAGGGCTAGGGTCATACCTGTCTGGGCTACAAGATCCAAGAGCTCCTCCATGTCTCTTTTCATGTAGTCCAGGGAGGTACATCTTAGGTTGTTCACACCAACATGGACAATGACCGAGTCATATTTGTACTTGTTGTGGAGAGACCCAAGTGCATGCGTTATGTGGCGAATCCTGACACCTGAAAGGCAGCTGAACGTAACTTTATCTTTATTTAACCTAGTGAGTGGGACGTCAGTGTGCCTTACTATTG